>NC_069499.1:1554874100-1555162313 GCF_027579735.1 Bombina bombina | reverse complement strand
TCTCACGCGTCCTATCTTTAGTTAGGTGCAAGAGAATGACTGGATATGACGTAGAGGGGAGGAGCTATATAGCAGCTCTGCTTGGGTGATCCTCTTGCACTTCCTGTTAGGGAGGAGTTATAATCCCATAAGTAATGGATGACCCGTGGACTGACTACACTTAACAGGAGAAATAATAATACATTGTTTTTATATATATGTGAGCGGCCAGAGCGCAGGGTATTAGACTGTCACGGCTACAGTATAGCGCATCTGCATTACAACTGATGAATTAAACTCATCTAAACTATCAATAACATTACAAATTTGTTTATACAAAGAAGAAATGGGGGACCTACAGGAATAATATGCTTAAAGGGACATGAAACACATTTTCTCTTAAGATTCAGAAATCACATGCAATGTTAAACAATTTACTTCTATTATCTGGTTTGTTTTGATATCTTGGAATCCTGTGTTTAAAAGCTATCCTAGGTAGGCTCAGGAGCTTCTGATTGGTGGCTGCATATAAATGCCTCATGTTATTGGCTCACCCATTTGCATTGCTGTTTCTTCAACAAAGGTTACCAATAGGATGAAGCAAATTAGATAATAGCAATAAACTGAAAAGTTGTTTCAAAAATTGCATTCTCTATCTGAACCATGAAATAAACATTTGGGTTTTTATATCCCTTTAAAAGGGATACAAAACCCAATTTTTTTTCTTTCATGATTTAGATAGAACATGTGATTATAAACAACTTTAATTTATTTCTGTTCTCTTGGTATCTTTTGTTAAAAAGCAGTGATGTAAGCTCAGGAGCCAGCCCATTTCTGGAGCACTATTCGGCACAATTTAGCAAGATTGTAATCCATTTGCAAGAACACTAGAGGGCAGCACTATTTCCTGTCATGTAGTGCTCCAGATACTATCTAGGTATCTCATCAACACAGAATATCATGGGAACAAAATTTTATTTTATAATAGATGTAAAATTGGAAACTTTTTTTAAAATTGTATGCGCTAAACCACGAAAGAAAAGGTTTGTGTTTTAGATTTCTAAGTCATTCCAATACCAAACTTGATATATACATCTTGCTTACGATTTCAACTTTGATTTCATAAATGTTTCCATGAAATTTAAGGACTATTTTTAATGGAATAATATAAATTAACAATTTGCAGTAAGTTTTTAAAACACCCATTTGGATATGAACAGTTAATACAAATTTTTATGCGTAATATGAATCCGGTTTTAACAGCGTACATTAAATAGGTTTTGAAAATGCTTAGTTTATCGAGTTTTTTCCTGCTTGTATATATCTTGCTATTGCACAGCTCAAAGTATAAAATGTGTCTTTAGATCATAGTGTCAGACTTTATAGCACTCACTGATTATTTTTAGATCATATTGAGCAGAGAGCATTCTATCATCCAGTCCAATGACCTGCACTCACCTTATTGCTAAGAGCGCCACCAAATACGATGTTAACTAAAGGTCTAACGCCAAAAAAATAAACCCACAACTCTTTTATATGAGAAAAACAAAATTTATGTTTACCTGATGAATTTCTTTCCGGATATGGAGAGTCCACGACGTCATTCCAATTACTAGTGGGAATATTACGCCTGGCTAGCAGGAGGAGGCAAAGAGCACCACAGCAAAGCTGGTAGGTGTCACTCCCCTACCCATAGTCCCCAGTCATTCGACCGAAGGGAAATGGAAAAACATAATTTATGTAAGAACTTACCGGATAAATTCATTTCTTTCATATTAGCAAGAGTCCATGAGCTAGTGACGTATGGGATATACATTCCTACCAGGAGGGGCAAAGTTTCCCAAACCTCAAAATGCCTATAAATACACCCCTCACCACACCCACAAATCAGTTTAACGAATAGCCAAGAAGTGGGGTGATAAGAAAAAAGTGCGAAGCATAAATATAAGGAATTGGAATAATTGTGCTTTATACAAAATAATCATAACCACCACAAAAAAAGGGTGGGCCTCATGGACTCTTGCTAATATGAAAGAAATGAATTTATCAGGTAAGTTCTTACATAAATTATGTTTTCTTTCATGTAATTAGCAAGAGTCCATGAGCTAGTGACGTATGGGATAATGACTACCCAAGATGTGGATCTTCCACGCAAGAGTCACTAGAGAGGGAGGGATAAAATAAAGACAGCCAATTCCGCTGAAAATAATCCACACCCAAAACAAAGTTTAAATCTTATAATGAAAAAAACTGAAATTATAAGCAGAAGAATCAAACTGAAACAGCTGCCTGAAGTACTTTTCTACCAAAAACTGCTTCAGAAGAAGAAAACACATCAAAATGGTAGAATTTAGTAAAAGTATGCAAAGAAGACCAAGTTGCTGCTTTGCAAATCTGATCAACCGAAGCTTCATTCCTAAACGCCCAGGAAGTAGAAACTGACCTAGTAGAATGAGCTGTAATCCTTTGAGGCGGAGTCTTACCCGACTCGACATAAGCATGATGAATTAAAGATTTCAACCAAGATGCCAAAGAAATGGCAGAAGCCTTCTGACCTTTCCAAGAACCGGAAAAGATAACAAATAGACTAGAAGTCTTTCGGAAATTCTTAGTAGCTTCAACATAATATTTCAAAGCTCTAACTACATCCAAAGAATGCAATGATTTCTCCTTAGAATTCTTAGGATTAGGACATAATGAAGGAACCACAATTTCTCTACTAATGTTGTTAGAATTCACAACCTTAGGTAAAAATTTAAAAGAAGTTTGCAACACCGCCTTATCCTGATGAAAAATCAGAAAAGGAGACTCACAAGAAAGAGCAGATAATTCAGAAACTCTTCTGGCAGAAGAGATGGCCAAAAGGAACAAAACTTTCCAAGAAAGTAATTTAATGTCCAAAGAATGCATAGGTTCAAACGGAGGAGCTTGAAGAGCCCCCAGAACCAAATTCAAACTCCAAGGAGGAGAAATTGACTTAATGACAGGTTTTATACGAACCAAAGCTTGAACAAAACAATGAATATCAGGAAGATTAGCAATCTTTCTGTGAAAAAGAACAGAAAGAGCAGAGATTTGTCCTTTCAAGGAACTTGCAGACAAACCTTTGTCCAAACCATCCTGAAGAAACTGTAAAATTCTCGGAATTCTAAAAGAATGCCAGGAAAAATGATGAGAAAGACACCAAGAAATATAAGTCTTCCAGACTCTATAATATATCTCCCTAGATACGGATTTAAGAGCCTGTAACATAGTATTAATCACAGAGTCAGAGAAACCTCTTTGACTAAGAATAAAGTGTTCAATCTCCATACCTTTAAATTTAAGGATTTGAGATCCTGATGGAAAAAAGGACCTTGAGACAGAAGGTCTGGTCTTAACGGAAGAGTCCACGGTTGGCAAGAGACCATCCGGACAAGATCCGCATAAAAAAACCTGTGAGGCCATGCTGGAGCCACCAGCAGAACAAACGAGCATTCCTTCAGAATCTTGGAGATTACTCTTGGAAGAAGAACTAGAGGCGGAAAGATATAGGCAGGATGATACTTCCAAGGAAGTGACAACGCATCCACTGCTTCCGCTTGAGGATCCCTGGATCTGGACAGATACCTGGGAAGTTTCTTGTTTAGATGAGAAGCCATCAGATCTATTTCTGGAAGACCCCACATTTGAACAATCTGAAGAAATACCTCTGGGTGAAGAGACCATTCGCCCGGATGTAACGTTTGGCGACTGAGATAATCCGCTTCCCAATTGTCTATACCTGGGATATGAACCGCAGAAACTAGACAGGAGCTGGATTCCGCCCATACCAGAATTCGAGATACTTCTTTCATAGCCAGAGGACTGTGAGTCCCTCCTTGATGATTGATGTATGCCACAGTTGTGACATTGTCTGTCTGAAAACAAATGAACGATTCTCTCTTTAGAAGAGGCCAAGACTGAAGAGCTCTGAAAATTGCACGGAGTTCCAAAATATTGATCGGTAATCTCACCTCCTGAGATTCCCAAACCCCTTGGGCTGTCAGAGACCCCCACACAGCTCCCCAACCGGTAAGACTTGCATCTGTTGAAATTACAGTCCAGGTCGGAAGAACAAAAGAAGCCCCCTGAACTAAACGATGGTGATCTGTCCACCACGTCAGAGAGTGTCGTACAATCGGTTTTAAAGATATTAATTGAGATATCTTTGTGTAATCCCTGCACCACTGGTTCAGCATACAGAGCTGAAGAGGCCGCATGTGATAACGAGCAAAGGGGATCGCGTCCGATGCAGCAGTCATAAGACCTAGAATTTCCATGCATAAGGCTACCGAAGGGAATGATTGTGACTGAAGGTTTTGACAAGCTGATATCAATTTTAGACGTCTCTTGTCTGTCAAAGATAGAGTCATGGACACTGAATCTATCTGGAAACCTAAAAAGGTTACTTGAGTCTGAGGAATCAAAGAACTTTTTGGTAAATTGATCCTCCAACCATGATGTTGAAGAAACAACACAAGTCGATTCGTATGAGATTCTGCTAAATGTGAAGACTGAGCAAGTACCAAGATATCGTCCAAATAAGGAAATACCACAATACCCTGTTCTCTGATTACAGACAGAAGGGAACCGAGAACCTTCGTAAAAATTCTTGGAGCTGTAGCTAGGCCAAACGGCAGAGTCACAAACTGGTAATGCTTGTCTAGGAAAGAGAATCTCAGAAACTGATAGTGATCTGGATGAATCGGAATATGCAGATATGCATCCTGTAAATCTATTGTAGACATATAATGCCCTTGCTGAACAAAAGGCAGGATAGTCCTTACAGTTACCATTTTGAATGTTGGTATCCTTACAAAACGATTCAATATTTTTAGATCCAGAACTGGTCTGAAGGAATTCTCCTTCTTTGGTACAATGAAGAGATTTGAATAAAACCCCAGTCCCTGTTCCAGAACTGGAACTGGCATAATTACTCCAGCCAACTCTAGATCTGAAACACATTTCAGAAATGCTTGAGCCTTCACTGGGTTTACTGGGACACGGGAAAGAAAAAATCTCTTTGCAGGAGGCCTTATCTTGAAGCCAATTCTGTACCCTTCTGAAACAATGTTCTGAATCCAAAGATTGTGAACGGAATTGATCCAAATTTCTTTGAAAAAACGTAATCTGCCCCCTACCAGCTGAGCTGGAATGAGGGCCGCACCTTCATGTGGACTTAGGAGCTGGCTTTGATTTTCTAAAAGTCTTGGATTTATTCCAGACTGGAGATGGTTTCCAAACTGATACCGCTCCTGAGGATGAAGGATCAGGTTTTTGTTCCTTGTTGTGACGAAAGGAACGAAAACGATTATTAGACCTAAATTTACCTTTAGATTTTTTATCCTGTGGTAAAAAAGTTCCTTTCCCTCCAGTAACAGTTGAGATAATAGAATCCAACTGAGAACCAAACAATTTATTACCATGGAAAGAAAGGGAAAGCAGAGTAGACTTAGAAGACATATCAGCATTCCAAGTTTTAAGCCATAAAGCTCTTCTAGCTAAAATAGCTAGAGACATATACCTGACATCAACTCTAATGATATCAAAGATGGCATCACAAATAAAATTATTAGCATGTTGAAGAATAATAATGCTATGAGAATTATGAACTGTTACTTGTTGCGCTAAAGCTTCTAACCAAAAAGTTGAAGCTGCCGCAACATCCGCTAAAGATATAGCAGGTCTAAGAAGATTACCTGAACACAAGTAAGCTTTTCTTAGAAAGGATTCAATTTTCCTATCTAAAGGATCCTTAAAGGAAGTACCATCTGCCGTAGGAATAGTAGTACGCTTAGCAAGAGTAGAGACAGCCCCATCAACCTTAGGGATTTTGTCCCAAAACTCTAATCTGTCAGATGGCACAGGATATAATTGCTTAAAACGTTTAGAAGGAGTAAATGAATTACCCAAATTATTCCATTCCCTGGAAATTACTTCAGAAATAGCACTAGGGACAGGAAAAACTTCTGGAATAACTACAGGAGATTTAAAAACCTTATCTAAACGTTTAGATTTAGTATCAAGAGGACCAAAATCCTCAATTTCTAATGCAATTAGGACTTCTTTAAGTAAAGAATAAATAAATTCCATTTTAAATAAATATGAAGATTTATCAGCATCAACCTCTGAGACAGAATCCTCTGAACCAGAAGAACCATTATCAGAATCAGAATGATGATGTTCATTTAAAAATTCATCTGAAAAATGAGAAGTTTAAAAAAGACTTTTTACGTTTACTAGAAGGAGGAATAACAGACATAGCCTTCTTAATGGATTTAGAAACAAAATCTCTTATGTTATCAGGAACACTCTGAGTATTAGATGTTGACGGAACAGCAACAGGTAATGTAACAGTACTAAAGGAAATTTTATCTGCATTAACAAGTTTGTCATGACAAACAGTACAAACAACAGCTGGAGGAACAGATACCATAAGTTTACAGCAGATACACTTAGCTTTGGTAGCTCCAGCACCAGGCAGCGATTTTCCAGAAGTATCTTCTGACTCAGTTTCAACGTGGGACATCTTGCAATATGTAATAGAAAAAACAACATATAAAGCAAAATTGATCAAATTCCTTAAATGACAGTTTCAGGAATGGGAAAAAAATGCCAGTGAACAAGCTTCTAGCAACCAGAAGCAATAAATAATGAGACTTAAATAATGTGGAGACAATAGTGATGCCCATATTTTTTAGCGCCAAAAATGCCGCCCACATTATTTGGCGCCTAAATGCTTTTGGCGCCAAAAATGACGCCACATCCGGAACGCCGACACTTTTGGCGCAAAAGAACGTCAAAAATGACGCAACTTCCGGCGACACGTATGATGCCGGAAACAGAAAAAAATTTTGCGCCAAAAAAGTCAGCGCCAAGAATGACGCAATAAAATGAAGCATTTTCAGCCCCCGCGAGCCTAATAGCCCACAGGTGAAAAAGTCAAATTTTAAGGTAAGAAAAAAATGGATTTATTCATATGCATTATCCCAAATATGAAACTGACTGTCTGAAATAAGGAATGTTGAACATCCTGAGTCAAGGCAAATAAATGTTTGAATACATATATTTAGAACTTTATAAAAAAAAGTGCCCAACCATAGCTTAGAGTGTCACAGAAAATAAGACTTACTTACCCCAGGACACTCATGTACATGTTGTAGAAAGCCAAACCAGTACTGAAACGAAAATCAGCAGAGGTAATGGTATATAAATAAGAGTATATCGTCGATCTGAAAAGGGAGGTAAGAGATGAATCTCTACGACCGATAACAGAGAACCTATGAAATAGACCCCGTAGAAGGAGATCATTGAATTCAAATAGGCAATACTCTCCTCACATCCCTCTGACATTCACTGCACGCTGAGAGGAAAACCGGGCTCCAACCTGCTGCGGAGCGCATATCAACGTAGAATCTAGCACAAACTTACTTCACCAGTTTGTAAAACTGATTTGTGGGTGTGGTGAGGGGTGTATTTATAGGCATTTTGAGGTTTGGGAAACTTTGCCCCTCCTGGTAGGAATGTTTATCCCATACGTCACTAGCTCATGGACTCTTGCTAATTAAATGAAAGAAAAGTAATAACAAGGTGTAGAGGTGCCTTAGGTTTAGTCAAAAATAACGGTCTTAATTAAGGGTGGGGTCGTGGACTCTCCATATCCGGAAAGAAATGTATCAGGTAAGCATTAATTTTGTTTTCTTTCCTAAGATATGGAGAGTCCACAACGTCATTCCAAATACTAAAGGGAACCAATACCCAAGTTAGAGGACACAATGAACAGGGAGGGAGAACAAGACAGGCAGACGTAAACAGAAGGCACCACCGCTTGAAGAACCTTTCTCCCAAAAGAATCCTCAGCTGAGGCAAAAGTATCAAATTTGGAAAAAAGTATGCAGAGGACCAAGTTGCAGCCTTGCAAATCTGTTCCACAGAAGCTTCATTTTTGAAAGCCCAAGAAGGAGACAGCCCTTGTGGAATGAGCTGTAATTTTCTCAGGAGGCTGCTGACCAGCAGTCTCATAAGCAAAACGAATTATACTTCTCAACCAGAATGAAAGAAGTAGCAGTAGCCTTCTGACCTTTATACTTTCCTGAGAAACAAACAAACAGGGCAGAAGACTGGCGAAAACCCTTAGTCGCCTGTAGGTAGAATTTAAGAGCATGCACAACATCCAAGTTATGCAACAGACGTTCCTTATGAGAAGGAGGATTAGGACAGAAAGAAGGAACAATAATTTCCTGATTAATATTTTTATCCAAAACAACTTTAGGGAGAAACCCCAATTTAGTATGAAGAACCGCCTTATCCACATGAATGATAAGGTAAGGCGAATCACACTGCAAAAGTGGAGAGTTCCGAAACTCTCTGAACAAAGGAGATAGCAATAAGAAACAAAACCTTTCAAGATAGCAACTTAATTTCTATGGAATGCATTGGCTCAAACAGAGCCTGCTGCAAAACTTTAGGAACAAGATTAAGGCTCCAAGGAGGAGCAACAGGTTTAAACACAGGCCTGATTCTGACCAGGGCTTGACAAAAAGATTGCACATCTGGCACATCCGTCAGACGCTTATGTAAAAGAATAGATAATGCAGAAATCTGACCTTTCAGAGAACAGACTGACAATTTCTCCAGACCTTCCTGGAGAGAAGACAAAATTCTAGGAATCCTGACCCTACCCCAAGAGAAGCCCTTTGAGTTACACCAATAAAGGTATTTATGCCATACCTTATGGTAAATGTTACGAGTTACAGGCTTGCAAGCCTGCAGCATGGTCTTAATGACTGACTCAGAAAACTCACACTTAGCCAGAACTAATGGTTAAATCTCCAAGCAGTCAGCTTCAGAGAAACAAGATTTGGATGGAGGAATGGACCCTAAGTTAGAAGGTCCTTCCTCAGAGGTAACCTCCAAGGTGGTAGAGATGACATCTTCACTAGGTCTGCATACCAGATCCTGCGAGGTCATGCAGGAGCTATTAGAATCACCTATGCTCTCTCCTGTTTGATACGAGCAATGACTCGTGGAAGGAGCGCAAACAAATATGCTAGACCCAAATACCCAAGGAACCGTCAGAGCATCTATCAAAGCGGCCTGCGGATCTCTTGACCTTGAACCGTACCTTGGCATTCTGCTGAGACGCCATCAGATCCAACTCCAGTACCCCCCCCCCCCACTTGAGGGTTAACCAAAAGAACACCTCCGGATGGAGAGCCCACTCTCTGGGATGAAGCGTCTGTCTGCTCAGGAAATCTGCTTCCCAGTTGTCCACTCCTGGAATGTGGATGGCAAAAAGATAATTGTGAGCTTCCGCCCACTGAGTAATCCGAGTCACCTCCTTCATGGCTAAAGAACTCAGATTTCTTCTCTGGTGGTTGATGTAAGCCACTGAGGTGATGTTGTCCGACTGGAACCTGATAAACCGGGCTAAGGACAATTGAGGCCAATCCATCAAAGCATTGTAAATCGCTTTCAACTCCAAGATATTTATGGAGAGAGCAGACTCCTCCCGAGTCCATAGTCCCTGCACCTTTAACGAGTCCCAGACTGCTCCCCAGCCAAGCCTGCTGGCGTCCGTGGTCACAATCACCCAGAAAGGTCTCCGGAAACATGTGCCCCGAGACAGATGGTCCTGAGTAAGCCACTACGGGAGAGTCTGTCGACTGGTCTAGATCTATCCTCAGACAGATCCGAATGGTCTCCGTTCCATTGTCTGAGCATGCATAACTGCAGAGCACTCAAATGAAATCGAGCAAAAGGAATGATGCCCATGGAAGCGACAATCAGACCAATTATCTTTATACTTTGAGCCACTGATGGCCGAACAGTAGACTGTAGAGATAGGCAAGAGGAGAGAATTTTGGATATTCTGACCTGCATCCAAATTTTTTTTTATAGATATGGAGTCTATTATGGTCCCTAAAAAATACCCTTGTAGCTGAAACAAGGGAACTCTGTTTCCAGATTCACTTTCCATCCGTGGGAATGTAGAAAAGTCCTGGTAGGGCGCCACTGCCATACCCAGAAACCTGATCACTGTCAAAAGAGCCCCCAGAACCTTTGAGAAAATTCTGGGAGCTGTGGCAAGGCCAAACGGAAAGTGCTTGCCTAGAAAAGCAAATCTCAGGAATTTGTGATGATCCCTGTGGATGGGAACATGAAGATATGCGTCCTTCGGGTCTATAGTCATCATGAACTGACCCCTCTTGGACCAAAGGAAGAATGGAACGAATGGTTTCCATTTTGATGAACGGTAGGTACCCTGAGAATTTTGTTGACACACTTCAGGTCTAAAATGGGTCGAAAAGTTGCCTCTCTTTTGGGAACCACAAACAGATTTGAATAAAATCCAAGACCCTGTTTCCTTACTGGAACAATCACTCCCAGGGAGGAAAGGTCCTGAACGCAGTTCAAGAATGCCTCTCTTTTTACCTGATCTGCAGATAGTCTTGAGAGGTGGAATCTGCCCCTGGGAGGGAAAGATTTGAATTCTATTTTGTAACCCTGAGATACTATGTCCACAGCCTAAGGATCTGGGACATCTCGTATCCACGCTTGACAAAACAGGGAAACTCTGCCCCCCACTTAAACCGATCCTGGAACGGGGGAAGATCCTTCATGCTGACTTAGATTCAGCTGAGGGTTTCTTTGGTTGCTTCCCCTTGTTCCAAGACTGATTGGGCTTCCAAGAAGACTTGGACTGCTCCTGGAAGAGGAAGACTTTTGTCCTTTGAAGTTACGAAAGGAATGAAAATGTCCTTTAGGTCTGTTCTTCTTGTCTTGAGGTAAAAAGACCCTTTTCTACCCGTAATATCAGAAATTATTTCTGCCAGACCAGGTCCAAACAAGGTTTTACCTTTGTAAGGAAGAGCAAGAAGCCTGGACTTGGAGGTAACAACAGCTGACGAAGACATTAGCCACAATGCCCGGCGGGCTAGGACAGTGAAACCAGACATCTTGGCTCCCAGTCTAATAACTTGCATGTTGGCATCAGAAATAAAGGAATTGGCTAGTTTGAGAGCCTTAATCCTATCGCTCTCAACTCCAAGATGTTTATGGGGAGAGCAGACTCGTCCATAGTCCCTGGCCCTTTAACAAGTCCCAGACTGCGATAACAAGATCTCTGTATGAGATTTTGCTTGTTGAAAAGATGGCACCTGAACCATTATGTCGTCCAGGGAGGGCGTCACTGCAATACCCTGAGAACTGATCACTGTCAAAAGAGCCCCCAAAACCTTTGAGAAAATTCTGGGAGCTGTGGCAACATCAGCTGACCAAGACTTTAGCCACAATGCCCAATGGGCTAGGACAGTGAAACCAGACATCTTGGCTCCCAGTCTAATAACTTGCATGTTAGCATCAGAAAAACATAATTTATGCTTACCTGATAAATTCCTTTCTTCTGTTGTGCGATCAGTCCACGGGTCATCATTACTTCTGGGATATAACTCCTCCCCAACAGGAAATGCAAGAGGATTCACCCAGCAGAGCTGATATAGCTCCTCCCCTCTACGTCAGTCCCAGTCATTCGACCAAGAATCAACGAGAAAGGAGTAACCAAGGGTGAAGTGGTGACTGGAGTATAATTTTAAAAGATATTTACCTGCCTTAAAAAACAGGGCGGGCCGTGGACTGATCGCACAACAGAAGAAAGGAATTTATCAGGTAAGCATAAATTATGTTTTCTTCTGTTATGTGCGATCAGTCCACGGGTCATCATTACTTCTGGGATACCAATACCAAAGCAAAAGTACACGGATGACGGGAGGGATAGGCAGGCTCATTATACAGAAGGAACCACTGCCTGAAGAACCTTTCTCCCAAAAATAGCCTCCGAAGAAGCAAAAGTGTCAAATTTGTAAAATTTGGAAAAAGTATGAAGCGAAGACCAAGTTGCAGCCTTGCAAATCTGTTCAACAGAGGCCTCATTCTTAAAGGCCCAAGTGGAAGCCACAGCTCTAGTGGAGTGAGCTGTAATTCTTTCAGGAGGCTGCTGTCCAGCAGTCTCATAGGCTAAACGTATTATGCTACGAAGCCAGAAAGAGAGAGAGGTAGCAGAAGCTTTTTGACCTCTCCTCTGTCCAGAATAAACGACAAACAGGGAAGAAGTTTGTCGAAAATTTTTAGTTGCCTGCAAGTAGAACTTGAGGGCACGAACTACATCCAGATTGTGTAGAAGACGTTCCTTCTTTGAAGAAGGATTTGGACACAAGGATGGAACAACAATCTCTTGATTGATATTCCTGTTAGTAACTACCTTAGGTAAGAACCCAGGTTTAGTACGCAGAACTACCTTATCTGAGTGAAAAATCAGATAAGGAGAATCACAATGTAATGCTGATAACTCAGAGACTCTTCGAGCCGAGGAAATAGCCATTAAAAACAGAACTTTCCAAGATAACAATTTTATATCAATGGAATGAAGGGGTTCAAATGGAACCCCTTGTAAAACGTTAAGAACTAAGTTTAAACTCCATGGCGGAGCAACGGCTTTAAACACAGGCTTGATCCTAGCTAAAGCTTGACAAAAAGCCTGGACGTCTGGATTTTCTGACAGACGTCTGTGTAACAAGATGGACAGAGCTGAAATCTGTCCCTTTAATGAACTAGCCGATAAACCCTTTTCTAAACCTTCTTGTAGAAAAGACAATATCCTAGGGATCCTAACCTTACTCCAGGAGTAACGTTTGGATTCGCACCAGTATAGGTATTTGCGCCATATTTTATGGTAAATCTTTCTGGTAACAGGCTTCCTAGCCTGGATCAGGGTATCAATAACCGACTCAGAAAAACCACGCTTTGATAAAATCAAGCGTTCAATTTCCAAGCAGTCAGTTTCAGAGAAGTTAGATTTTGATGTTTGAATGGACCCTGTATCAGAAGGTCCTGTCTCAGAGGTAGAGACCAAGGTGGACAGGATGACATGTCCACTAGATCTGCATACCAAGTCCTGCGTGGCCATGCAGGCGCTATTAGAATCACAGATGCTCTCTCTTGTTTGATTTTCGCAATCAATCGAGGAAGCAGCGGGAAGGGTGGAAACACATAAGCCATCCCGAAGTTCCAAGGTGCTGTCAAAGCATCTATCAGAACCGCTCCCGGATCCCTGGATCTGGACCCGTAGTGAGGAAGTTTGGCGTTCTGGCGAGACGCCATGAGATCTATCTCTGGTTTGCCCCAACGTCGAAGTATTTGGGCAAAAATCTCCGGATGAAGTTCCCACTCTCCCGGATGAAAAGTCTGGCGACTCAAGAAATCCGCCTCCCAGTTCTCCACTCCCGGGATGTGGATTGCAGACAGGTGGCAAGAGTGAGACTCTGCCCAGCGAATTATCTTTGATACTTCCATCATTGCTAGGGAGCTTCTTGTCCCTCCCTGATGGTTGATGTAAGCTACAGTCGTGATATTGTCCGACTGAAACCTGATGAACCCCTGAGTTGTTAATTGGGGCCAAGCTAGAAGGGCATTGAGGACTGCCCTCAATTCCAGAATGTTTATTGGAAGGAGACTCTCCTCCTGATTCCATAATCCCTGAGTCTTCAGAGAATTCCAGACAGCGCCCCAACCTAGCAGGCTGGCGTCTGTTGTTACGATTGTCCAGTCTGGCCTGCTGAATGGCATCCCCCTGGACAGGTGTGGCCGATAAAGCCACCATAGAAGAGAATTTCTGGTCTCTTGATTCAGATTCAGGGTAGGGGACAAATCTGAGTAATCCCCATTCCACTGACTTAGCATGCACAATTGCAGCGGTCTGAGGTGTAGGCGTGCAAAAGGTACTATGTCCATTGCCGCTACCATTAAGCCAATCACCTCCATGCATTGAGCTACTGACGGGTGTTGAATGGAATGAAGGACACGGCATGCATCCTGAAGCCTTGTTAACCTGTCTTCTGTCAGGTAAATCTTCATTTCTACAGAATCTATAAGAGTCCCCAAGAATGGAACTCTTGTGAGAGGAAAAAGAGAACTTTTCTTTTCGTTCACTTTCCATCCATGCGACCTTAGAAATGCCAGAACTAACTCTGTATGAGACTTGGCAGTTTGAAAGCTTGAAGCTTGTATTAGAATGTCGTCTAGGTACGGAGCTACCGAAATCCCTCGCGGTCTTAGTACCGCCAGAAGGGCACCCAGAACCTTTGTGAAGATTCTTGGGGCCGTAGCCAATCCGAATGGAAGAGCTACAAACTGGTAGTGCCTGTCTAGGAAGGCAAACCGTAGATACCGTTGATGATCTTTGTGAATCGGTATGTGAAGGTAAGCATCTTTTAAATCCACTGTGGTCATGTACTGACCCTTTTGGATCATAGGTAAGATTGTCCGAATAGTTTCCATTTTGAACGATGGAACTCTTAGGAATTTGTTTAGAATCTTTAAATCTAAGATTGGCCTGAAAGTTCCCTCTTTTTTGGGAACCACAAACAGGTTTGAGTAGAACCCTTGTCCTTGTTCCGACCGCGGAACTGGATGGATCACTCCCATTAATAACAGATCTTGTACACAGCGTAGAAACGCTTCTTTCTTTATCTGGTTTGTTGACAACCTTGACAGATGAAATCTCCCTTTTGGGGGAGATAATTTGAAGTCTAGAAGGTATCCCTGAGATATGATCTCCAGCGCCCAGGGATCCTGAACATCTCTTGCCCAGGCCTGAGCGAAGAGAGAAAGTCTGCCCCCCACTAGATCCGGTCCCGGATCGGGGGCTCTCGGTTCATGCTGTCTTTGGGGCAGCAGCAGGTTTCCTGGCCTGTTTGCCCTTATTCCAGGACTGGTTAGGTTTCCAGCCTTGCCTGTAACGAGCAACAGCTCCTTCCTGTTTTGGTGCAGTGGAGGTTGACGCTGCTCCAGGTTTGAAATTCCGAAAGGGACGAAAATTAGACTGTCTAGCCTTAGCTTTGGCTTTGTCTTGAGGTAGGGCGTGGCCCTTACCTCCTGTAATGTCAGCGATAATTTCTTTCAACCCGGGCCCAAATAAAGACTGCCCCTTGAAAGGTATATTAAGTAATTTAGACTTAGAAGTAACATCAGCTGACCAGGATTTTAGCCACAGTGCTCTACGTGCCTGTATGGCGAATCCAGAGTTCTTAGCCGTAAGTTTGGTTAAATGTACTACGGCCTCCGAAATGAATGAATTGGCTAGTTTAAGGACTCTAAGCCTGTCCATAATGTCGTCTAGCGTAGATGAACTAAGGTTCTCTTCCAGAGACTCAATCCAAAATGCTGCCGCAGCCGTAATCGGCGCGATACATGCAAGGGGTTGCAATATAAAACCTTGTTGAACAAACATTTTCTTAAGGTAACCCTCTAATTTTTTATCCATTGGATCTGAAAAAGCACAGCTATCCTCCACCGGGATAGTGGTACGCTTAGCTAAAGTAGAAACTGCTCCCTCCACCTTAGGGACCGTTTGCCATAAGTCCCGAGTAGTGGCGTCTATTGGAAACATCTTTCTAAATATTGGAGGGGGTGAGAACGGCACACCGGGTCTATCCCACTCCTTAGTAACAATTTCAGTTAATCTCTTAGGTATAGGAAAAACGTCAGTACTCGCCGGTACCCGCAAAGTATTTATCCAACCTACACATTTTCTCTGGTATTGCAATGGTGTTACAATCATTGAGAGCTGCTAAGACCTCCCCTAGTAATGCACGGAGGTTCTCCAATTTAAATTTAAAATTTGAAATATCTGAATCCAATCTGTTTGGATCAGAACCGTCACCCACAGAATGAAGCTCTCCGTCCTCATGCTCTGCAAGCTGTGACGCAGTATCAGACATGGCCCTAGTATTGTCAGCGCACTCTGTTCTCACCCCAGAGTGATCACGCTTGCCTCTTAGTTCTGGTAATTTAGACAAAACTTCAGTCATAACAGTAGCCATATCATGTAATGTTATCTGTAATGGCCGCCCAGATGTATTAGGCGCCATAATATCACGCACCTCCCGGGCGGGAGATGCAGGTACTGCCGCGTGAGGCGAGTTAGTCGGCATAACTCTCCCCTCGCAGTTTGGTGAAATTTGTTCACATTGTACAGATTGACTTTTATTTAAAGTAGCATCAATACAGTTAGTACATAAATTTCTATTGGGCTCCACCTTGGCATTGGAACAAATGACACAGATATCATTCTCTGAGTCAGACATGTTTAACACACTAGCAATAACTTGCAACCTGGTTATAATCTTTTTTAACAAAAACGTACTGTGCCTCAAAGAGGTACTTAAACGATTAAATGACAGTTGAGATAATGAACTGAAACAGTTATAGCATCAAGTTTAAAATAACACAACTTTTAGCAAAGGTTTGTTCCCATTAGTAAATAACTAAATTTGACATAAAAAGAGTAACGTTTTTATTCACAGTCAATAAAAATTCTCACAGCTCTGCTGAGAGAATGTACCTCCCTTCAAAGAAGTTTGAAGACCCCTGAGATCTGTCAGTGAACCGGATCATGCAGGAAATATAATAGTAGCTGACTGGAATTTTTTGATGCGTAGCAAAAGAGCGCCAAAAACGGCCCCTCCCTCTCACACACAGCAGTGAGGAGAAACGAAACTGTCACAATTTAAAGCATACAACTGCCAAGTGGAAAATAATGCCCAAACATTTATTTACTCAGTACCTCAGCAATGTAAACGATTCTACATTCCAGCAAAAACGTTTAACATGACAATATTTATTAAAAGGATTAGTGACCTTTAACAGAGTAGTTCCGGTGAAAAACCATTCCCAGAATACTGAAGTGTATACATACATGTCATTATAACGGTATAGCAGGATTTTTTCATCAATTCCATTCAGAAAATAAAAACTGCTACATACCTCAATGCAGATTCATCTGCCCGCTGTCCCCTGATCTGAAGCCTTTACCTCCCTCAGATGGCCGAGAACAGCTATATGATCTTAACTACTCCGGTTAAAATCATAGTAAAAAACTCTGGTAGATTCTTCTTCAAACTCTGCCAGAGAAGTAATAACACGCTCCGGTGCTATTGTAAAATAACAAACTTTTGATTGAAGTCATAAAAACTAAGTATAATCACCATAGTCCTCTCACACATCCTATCTAGTCGTTGGGTGCAAGAGAATGACTGGGACTGACGTAGAGGGGAGGAGCTATATCAGCTCTGCTGGGTGAATCCTCTTGCATTTCCTGTTGGGGAGGAGTTATATCCCAGAAGTAATGATGACCCGTGGACTGATCGCACATAACAGAAGAAAAAGGAATTGGCTAGTTTGAGAGCCTTAATCCTATCTTGGATCTCCAATAAACGGAGTCTCTACTAAAATAGATTCAGAAAAGGCATCGCCCCAATAAGATGCAGCACTTGCTACTGTGGCAATACAAACTGCAGGTTGCCACTTTAGACCCTGATGAACATACATCTTTTTCAAATAAGCCTCCAGCTTCTTGTCCATGGGATCCTTAAAGGAGCAGCTATCCTCTATAGGGATCGTAGTTATCTTAGCCAGAGTAGAAATAGCCCCTTCTATTTTAGGCATTGTGCGCCATGAATCTTTATTGCAGTCAGTAACAGGAAAGATCTTTTTAAAAACGGGAGAAGGGGAGAAAGGTATCCCTGGCTTCTCCCATTCCTGTGAAATAATCTCCGTCACACGGTCTGGAACAGGAAATACTTCCACAGAGGAAGGAACATCATAGTATTTATTAAGTTTACTAGATTTCTTAGGGTTGACAACAACAGTATCGGAGTAGTCCAAAGTAGCCAATACCTCCTTTAACAATACACAAAGGTGTTTAAGTTTAAATCTGAAGTTTACTTCTTCAGTATGAGATGAAGGAATTATGCTGTTCGAATCTGAAATTTCACCCTCAGAGACTTATGAGGGAGGACAAGCTGCGTAGCAGCAGACGGAACACCTTACACTCTGAATTTTTTTTAGATTTCCTCTTGCGCTTCCCCAACATGGGAAAAGCAGATAATGCCGCAGATATCGCAGAAGATATCTGTGCTGCAAAATCTGATGGCACAAAAACTTCTCCAGGAGGCTGAGAGAATTGCAGGGCACTATATGGTGTAACCATTGAGGCTTGGGACGTTTGTTGAGAAAGCTGTGGCATTGCCTGAACAGCATCATCCTGAGAAACATGAGGCTCAATAAGTTTATCTTTACATTTTAAAGTCTTTTGTAAACATGAGGAACAAAATTGCATAGGGAAAACAATTTGGGCCTCAAGAAACAATAAGCATTTATCCATAGGAGCAGTCAACTGATACATGTCCATGAGAAAAATAATGCCCAATTAATTGGAATAACCAGAAACTAAAATGACACTGCATCTTTAATCTTTTTTTTTTTTTTTTAACTTCCTCAGAAAAAGATCACAGAAAATTGATTAGTTTATTCGTTATCTTACAGATAAAACAGTACCTCTACACCTCAGATTGACTGAGGTGCCCTACTTGACCCTTTGATCTTAACATAGACCTCTCACCACCAAGAAAGAGCTGAATAAATGATCCGACATTCAGAAGCAGCTTAAAATGGCGACGCTCCGTTCAGGAACTAAGCAGGGTGAAAGGGGAGGGTCACGTGACCGGCAAAATATTTTTTTAAAAAATGCACAGTTGACAGAGCTAAATATAACGATCTTGCCCAAATAACGGTCCCAAAGTTTAAAAGTCTTATTTTTAATTCCTCAGACTAATTAAAACTTATATAGACAGCCTCAGGGGAAATATCCCAAAACGTATGAAAATGAACCCCTTAGTCTCACACATATACCAAGTGCCTGCACACAGCCAATTATAAAATCCTTTCTAAAGGATTTATACGTCTTAATAAATACTGTAGTAAAACTTCTCAGTGCAAGTCTCCATTGACACCTAGAAGACCAAAGGCACTTACCTGCAGGAAGACAGCTCACAACCTGTGAAAGGACACATACGCCTCCTTACAGAGACCTGTAGAAAAAATAAAGAACAGAGTATCCAACTCTGGCTTTTTATAACTAGGGCAGCGATATGTTAGGAAGTTGTGAGGTGGTCCTTACTTTGTTTCCTAACTGCTTAAAAGCCACCACTATTCTACTGAAGACATTGACGTGGACTAAGCTAATCCCAAATCCTTGCTTGCAGGAAAAAGAACCCAAAAAAGGAATACATTTCTTCCGACATCAATTGTCACCTCCTCCATTGACAGAGGCAAAGACAATGACTGGGGATTATGGGGTAGCTTTGCCTCCTCCTGCTAGCCAGGAGTGATATTCCCACTAGTAATTGGAATGACGTTGTGGACTCTCCATATCTTAGGAAAGAAATATTCAACTAAAATATTTAAGATTAAAATCAGAGGATTTACAGCAGGAAAAGTGAAGATTGGTGTGGTGGTCAGTGGCTTACTGTTAGTTTTAAGTAACAAGTTTCATATAAATTGAGCAGAGACATAATTTTAATTTATCAAGCCTGCAAAATTGTTTAAACATTAAATTAGCAGAAAAAAAAATATATATAAAAAAAATAATATATATAAATTCACATAGCACTATACACATTTCAAAAGCACCACAATTTTACAGCATTTTGGTTCCGAAAGATTCATTCCCAGCAGTTAAATACTGTACAAATCTGTCAGGCAATGACCATGTATATGGTTCATGCCTTGCTTTTAACCCCTTCTGCCCTGAGAAATTTCATGGAGATTAGCAAGGGTATAAGAAGAGGGAAATTAAGCACAAAATAACTACAGTTTTTCCAACTTCTGGAGCAGATAATGCACTTAAATAATTTGGTATAGGAGGGGGCAGGAGGGGAAATATTATCCATCAATATAATAACGTCCAGCTGCAGAGACATATCATCAGAATGTGCTGCAGAGGATTCTGTTACTTGCATAAAGGGAGTTTGGTGGTGGCAAGTTATTAATACCAAATATCTAATGATGTTCACATAGGAAAGTTAATTTTATTTTTTGTTTCCATGAAATTAACACAGGCCTGGATAGGTCGCAATATCAGGGGGAAAGGGGTTAAATATTTTTTTTCTTTAATAAATAAAAAGAGAAATCAGAGCATTTTATACATAGTTTAACCTCTTGAATGCCAAATCAATCACTCCATAACATCTGGTTCTCATAAGCATTTATAGTCACACAGCCTAGTCTAAAGGCCCACTCATGCGCTCATCTCTGCACCTTTTGTAAATAGTTTATTATGCATTATTTAAATATTACATACAGAAGAGATACGACAGGGATAGTAAGGGGGCAGGTCATAACCCTCCTCCTGTATTTATTTCACATTATTGATGAGGAGGAGGTGGGGATGGAAGTAAATTGTAAACATGCCTAAGTGTAAGGCAGCGTGTGGTGCGGTGGTGGCAGGAAAGGGTTAAGTAACAAGGCTTGGATACATGTAGCCTTGAGGTCCTGCATCTGCATGGCAGTGTGTCGCCTATACACATTATACAGTCATGTACACAAGTATGTGTGTAAGGTTGCGTAAGGATGATGCAAGTGACGCGATAGGTTCTGCTTAAATCAATGCACTAATATTCAGGATATGAAGATGTACCACTGTACGCTGTCCCTTTATGTCACTGTATTCACATAAAAATAAAGAGGTATAGCTGTCCACAGATCTGTAATCATTGTTGCCGATAGTAACCTGCATTTCACAGCACTCCTGGAAAAGAGACTGTTCTTTAACACAAGGACCTAAAAAACATAATTAAAGCTAGTATGTGCCAAGGCTACGCTTATAACCAGCTCATCCTTTTATGTGGAACACTTTCTTTTGAAAGCCCATATAAATTAACATGTCTGCAAAGTTCCGATTGAGACAAGGGTCAGATCTACTAAATTATGCTAAACTTCATTTAACGAGTGAGGGGTTAAAATTAGAGCCTATATGCTTTTTAAAAAGGGACATTCTAATGTAAAAATAAAATTGCTCTAATTAAATCACACTGAGTTTACTCACCAGCTTCAAAGCATGACACAGCTGGAAAGCCAATTAGGAATAGCATATGCACGTATCTACTAATCACAGAACTTTAGTGTGCTCTAACAAATGAAATAGTATGTTTTTATTAGAATGTCCATTTAAAGTGACAGTCCCCAGAATGAGCTTAAGATAACATTACGATAAACTGGTAGAAGGGTTTGGAGTTTACTAATTGGTGGTTCAGACATTTAGTATTTTTATTGGAGGCTTTTACATAGCTACACTATATTGCCTTTAACCACAAAAAAAGCCAAATAAACTGCTTTTAGTAATAAAATGAAAAACCTTTATGGTCGGGCCAAAAGCAGTGACTAAATCGTGAATTCAGGCTAAGTTAAATTTAATGCAGGTACTTAATAACAGACCTTAAACTGTTCCAATTTGTGTGTGTGTGGGGGGGTTCCTTACAGAAACTGCCCAATTTAACAGTAGCTTGTAGTGATTACATATTTTGTCTACATCTTTTCTTGCACTTTGCGTTACAACTAAAGAAGCACTTCATGATCCGTTCCCCTGCATCATACTGTGACGCAGTATAACAGACTTGCAGTAAAGGTTAAAGGGAGTTGCTCTACAGTACATCGCAGACCCCTTTAATTGAAAAAGGTACACAGGAATTCCTAGATCACTAGGAAGGGCAATGCAAAGCAAAACACTCCATCCCATAGCAGCAAGGCACGCTCCAAACCAAGATATTAGGAGCCAGGAAACCAAAAGGAAATAGCACAATAGGGATTTGGGGGACATTTCAGCCCTGATTACTAACAGAATTACAATCTTGTTCTGTCTCATTATCTACCGAAGAGGCTAAGTTTTGCAGGGTCCATTTGTACTAGACCCTATTTTGTGGGACCCTCCTGGCAGCTGAAAAGTTCAGGAGGTTTGTATAATATGCATGAGCTGGGGCAGATGGGAGTGGAATGCAGCACATGCCCCAAGCTGCTCTTTTCTTGTCCTTACAATGGAAGTGATAGTTTCCCTTCACGGGGCTCCAAGATGCCAGCTTCTAGCAGTGAGGCCCTGTAATGCCGTAGTACACCATGCATGCTTTTTATAAAGCCTTTCGACAAAGGAAAAAGGGGGAAGCCAATGTCAGGGTAGCCCCTTTTGTCAGGCAGGAAGCTACGATAGCTCTTTCTGCGTTTCTTTGGTTTAACGCTGGGCTGTCCTCCACCTACCGCTCCCCTGTGCTCCTCCACAGGGCTGCTTACAGCCATCATTCCCTTGCCTGTGCTCTCAGAGTCAGAGTATTGCTGGGTATCCCCAGGTGCCAGGGTTGAAGCACCACATCCTGAATCATCCAAGTCCTTAGAATCCAGAGTTGGATCCGGCGTGCAATCTGGCTCAGTGGGGCTGTAGGGTACAATGCATGGGTGGTCCTGGCCATTGGACAGCTCACCTCCCTTCTCTACTATCGAATTAGTCTCCAACCATGTTTCTATACGATGTACCAGACGCCAGCCATTAGCTTGGAAGTGTTCCCGGATCTCTTGTTCAAAGACCTCAACTGGCTTTCGCAGCAATTGTGTCATGGACTGAACTACACGGATCAATGCCATCTCATTGTAGCAGCGGCTATTCTCGTAGCCTTCCTGTAGGCCTCTGTCACTGTCGAAACCAGCTTCATTATAGTACGGTTCATTTACCAAAATCAGACCTGAGTAGGGGTGGAAAGAAGAGAATTTGATCAAGATAAAAGTGAACAACAACTGCACAATTCCAAACTGTGCAGCAGGTACCACTGAGAAAAGGGTAAAGTGATTGGGTCAAAAGTTAAACTAACCTTGAATAGAAATCAACACTTGGAGCAGACTGGACTTGCTGGTCCATCTTTCAGTGCCCTAAATGAGAAAAAAAAAATATTACATTAGATGAGGCCTCTGATTAAATATGCACTTACGATAACATTTTACATTCTGGAACATGCACAAGTATCTAATTCTGAAACAAAGCACACATATGTGAATTTAGCACATATCAAGTATCATGTGGAGTCCTCCTGTAGACCGGTCAATTAAACCCATACACCTCCCACTATCAAAAAAACTCTCAACACTTAGTACTGTAGTGCTAAAGCTGCGGACATTGTTATTTACAAACCGCAACCCTGCAGAACACAGCAATCTCATCCCAAGCTTCAGAGACCAATATAAAAAGGTCAATTTAAAATGCAGCCCTTATTAAGACTGGGATTTGTTTGGTCAGTATAAAATGAACCTGCTTTGGGTCTCTTGGTAAAGACAAAATGGGCAGTCTCATGACAGACGATCAGACAAAATGAGGCCAGTAGAGTAAATATTGCTTGCAAATGTATAATTTCTGAGTGATGAAGAAGTGGTTAAAAGGGCTCTTTCCACCTAAAGTTTTTAGTGGAGATTTCAATGAGTGACTATGTCTACACAAAACCAATGTTCACCAAAAGCTGCATGAGATTACCAAGGAGGATAACCACAACAATTTGAATGGCACAAGTCTAACAGTAACATTTACAATCAAGAGCACAAACCTCATTGCCCATTATAGAGATGCCATTCAATATGATGGCTGAAGCAGTAGAAGTTAGTAGAGAAATTGCATTTGCCACAACATCACCAGCAACTGGCATCCAAGTAATAAGTGGCACTGAAGGCTGAATGGCATCTTACCTTGCCTATCCAGGTGCCCAGCAGGCTAACGCACACTTTGCCATTGTCATAGAGGTTGGGATTGAGCCTCCCGCTGCACTGGGACAAGTAACGGAAGAGAGGAGGCACCGCAGGGTAGATGTTAGGGAGCTGGATGTCAAAGAGGAACAGTCCATCTTCATAAGGAGTTCTTGTGGACCCTTTAATAAACGCAGAGAAGAGATCCTAAAAAATTGGAGAGGGGAGATAAAAGATGCCCCCTATTATAGATGACTTGCCAGTGTGGTGCAGGAAAATGGCTACTTAAAAGCTTTGATTCAAAATATCTGTTCAATGCATTTTGAAAAAATAAAAATGAAACAGTGTACTAAATGAATATATTACAATACAACGATAGGATTATCATAAGTTTGTCATTAGTTTTGTTCACATCTACACAAGAGGCAGATAAAATATATAAAATGGAAGTTACCATACGGTCTTCAAAAGTCTTCACCATGATCCCGTCGGGCAGGGATGTCGCTAGCAGGGCCATTTCCTTGCGCACAGTGCTGAAGAACTTTTTGGCCTCTGGCGGCTGGAACTCCAGCTTCTTGAAGGCATGGCTCTCTAAGTAAGAAAACGGAGAGGTCAGGAACCTTGACCATGGCTGCAGGAATATGAAAACCACCTACCCAGTGTTTACATTTCCCCAAATGTGTTAAAAAATCCAAACCATAATATATGTATGCCTTGGGCGATTGTTTAAAGCTACTTTTATCACAAGCTTTTATAGTACCGGTAATTTGTTTCCTTCTGTGCCTCAGATTCTTTAACTTATAAATAGGACTTTTATGCAACCCCCCCCCAGAAGTCAGTATTCATTTTGAAACCCCAAAGCAATTGTGCAAGTGGCTTGTGTGTAGTGAAGTATACTGTAAGGTACTCTGGGTAAAGCTAAAAGAAGGCTGACTCTGCAAATCTATTTCTGCAGTGCCCCACTTGTGGGGCATGCAAAAATAGCGCAATCTCGCTATTTTGAGCGAGATCGCGGCAGAGAGAAACCCAGGACTGCAGCGACGTACAAGAGCACTGGATGGCAGCATTATTTCCTGTCATGTAGTGCTTCAGGCATGTGCATGCTACCTACCTAAGTATCTCTTCAACAAAGAATAACATGAGAATTAAATAAATTTGAAAAAAGAAGTAAATTGGAAACTTTTTAAAAATTGTATTCTCTATTTGAATTATGAAAGAAAAAATTTGGGTTTAATGTCCCTTTAAGCACTAGAGGCACTGTGCCAGTGTTAATGTAATTCAAGTTAATCAATTAAAACATTTATAAATATTGAAAGCAAACAAATATCAAAGCAGGTTGTGAAGAGAGGGCTATGTAGATCTGGGGCTAACTGGACAAATCATTTCTTCAGAAGAGATTTGCCTGGCATTTTGGGACTCGCCTGTCTTTTTGGGTGGGATCAATAGTAATATACTAGAGGAAAGATTTCTTATGTGAAAGGCATACGTGGGCTAGACAGTAGCATGAGTGGCTACCATAGGGCAAGCTCTTTTCAACCCCAGCTGAGTGCTTCCCTTTACTAGTTGTGATCTCTAGATAAAGCAGACTTCGCAACAGAGGAGACAATCATCTCCTGCCATTTTAGATTTGCCTCCTTTAAGATGATTCAGGTACAATTCTTTTTATATTCCAGTATTTATAAAAATAAGAGAATAAAGATTAACAAAAGGACACACAGACTCACCGGGTGCGGAGTCCAACACAGAGAAAACTTCCCCTTTGGCGCTTGTGAAGATGACCCCAGGTTTGCCCCCGCTCTGCTGGCACAGCACAGGTGTATCACTTGGCCACTCAGATCGCGCTTGAGCTTGTGATTCTGCCTTATCCTCTCTCTCTGCTTCAGGAGCAGATTCCATCTTTTCTTCTTCCACAATGGCTACGTTATCCAGAGTTTTCTTCAAATTTTCCTGCAGCTTTTTGATGTCATCAAGGAACTTTTTCTCCCGTGTGAATTTCTCTGGTTCAACAGTAGGGGAGGTTGGTGAACCAGTAAGCAGCTGTTCAACTGTCATGTTCTTAAGACTTTCCAGTATCTTGATAGCTTCTTTTAGCTCCTTGAAGCTCTTTGCAATTCCTTCTTTCCCAGCCACTTTCTCTGCTAATCCTGGAAGGGACAAGACCACAGCTGCTGCCGCTGTGGCATTCTGCTCTGCCTCATCTTCGGCTGGTTTCTGCGCCTGTTCTGCTGTGGTCGACTCACTTTGTGCCGCTGAGGCTTCATCCACTGAGGACTTCAGGAGTTCATCCTCTGTTAAAGCATTGTCCGTCTCCCAGCTGTCACTGTCATCCTCCCACTCATCTGAGGATGCGCCACTGGAGCTGCTGTCCACAGAGTCATAAAATGATTCTTCTAGTTCTGATTCCACATTGTACAGATGCTGAATGTGAAGAGAACACATGAAAACATCTGAGCGTGGGTAGGTGTGAGGTGCAAGCAAGGATATAAAGCCAGGAGTCACAAAGGAGGTAAAGATCACAACATACTGCAATAATGAACACTACAGTCAACATATCTAAAGAAAGAAAAAAAACGCACAACAAGTGGGAGAACACAACAGTATTAAAGTATATTACAGCTATAAAGAGACAACAAAATAAAAAATAAAAAAAGTGAATATAAAATACTTTTCTAAACCAATTTATTTAAAGGGACACTCAAGTCAAAATTAAACTTTCATGACTCAGAGAGAGCACACAATTTAAAAAATATGTTAAAATTCACTTCCATTATCTAATTTTGCACAATTTATTTATATTCACCTTTGAGGCACCAGCTCCTACTGAGCATGTGCACAAGTACACAGGGTGTATGTATACTAGTCTGTGATTGGCTGTCACATGGTACAGAGGGCTGGCAAATGGGAGGGAAACAAATTGCCAGAAAAAATAAATAAATCAGCGTTATTGCAGTCTTTTTATAATGCACTTGTTAATTATGCAATTCTACTTTAATTTAGTGGTCCTTTAATAAGGGTAAAGAGATCTACGCCTTAAAGGGACATGAAACCCAAAAAATGTATTTCATGATTCAGATAGAGAATACAATTTTAAAACAACTTTCCAATTTACTTTAATTATTTAATTTGCTTCCTTCTCTTGTTATCATTTGCTGAAATGTTTATCTAGACAAGCTCAGGAGCAGCAGAGAACCTAAATTCTAGCTGTTGATTGGTGGCTGCATATATATATTGAATGAGATTGGCTCACCCATGTGTTCAGTTAGAAACCATTAGTGCACTGCTGCTCCTTCAACACATGATACTAAGAGAATGAAGCAAATTAGGTAATAGAAGTAAATTAGAAAGTTGTTTAAAAACAGAATTTATGTTTACCTGATAAATTACTTTCTCCAACGGTGTGTCCGGTCCACGGCGTCATCCTTACTTGTGGGATATTATCTTCCCCAACAGGAAATGGCAAAGAGCCCAGCAAAGCTGGTCACATGATCCCTCCTAGGCTCCGCCTACCCCAGTCATTCGACCGACGTTAAGGAGGAATATTTGCATAGGAGAAACCATATGGTACCGTGGTGACTGTAGTTAAAGAAAAAAATTATCAGACCTGATTAAAAAAACCAGGGCGGGCCGTGGACCGGACACACCGTTGGAGAAAGTAATTTATCAGGTAAACATAAATTCTGTTTTCTCCAACATAGGTGTGTCCGGTCCACGGCGTCATCCTTACTTGTGGGAACCAATACCAAAGCTTTAGGACACGGATGAAGGGAGGGAGCAAATCAGGTCACCTAAATGGAAGGCACCACGGCTTGCAAAACCTTTCTCCCAAAAATAGCCTCAGAAGAAGCAAAAGTATCAAACTTGTAAAATTTGGTAAAAGTGTGCAGTGAAGACCAAGTCGCTGCCCTACATATCTGATCAACAGAAGCCTCGTTCTTGAAGGCCCATGTGGAAGCCACAGCCCTAGTGGAATGAGCTGTGATTCTTTCGGGAGGCTGCCGTCCGGCAGTCTCGTAAGCCAATCTGATGATGCTTTTAATCCAAAAAGAGAGAGAGGTAGAAGTTGCTTTTTGACCTCTCCTTTTACCGGAATAAACAACAAACAAGGAAGATGTTTGTCTAAAATCCTTTGTAGCATCTAAATAGAATTTTAGAGCGCGAACAACATCCAAATTGTGCAACAAACGTTCCTTCTTTGAAACTGGTTTCGGACACAGAGAAGGTACGATAATCTCCTGGTTAATGTTTTTGTTAGAAACAACTTTTGGAAGAAAACCAGGTTTAGTACGTAAAACCACCTTATCTGCATGGAACCCCAGATAAGGAGGAGAACACTGCAGAGCAGATAATTCTGAAACTCTTCTAGCAGAAGAAATTGCAACTAAAAACAAGACTTTCCAAGATAATAACTTAATATCAACGGAATGCAAGGGTTCAAACGGAACCCCCTGAAGAACTGAAAGAACTAAATTGAGACTCCAAGGAGGAGTCAAAGGTTTGTAAACAGGCTTAATTCTAACCAGAGCCTGAACAAAGGCTTGAACATCTGGCACAGCGGCCAGCTTTTTGTGAAGTAACACAGACAAGGCAGAAATCTGTCCCTTCAGGGAACTTGCAGATAATCCTTTTTCCAATCCTTCTTGAAGGAAGGATAGAATCCTAGGAATCTTAACCTTGTCCCAAGGGAATCCTTTAGATTCACACCAACAGATATATTTTTTCCAAATTTTGTGGTAAATCTTTCTAGTTACAGGCTTTCTGGCCTGAACAAGAGTATCGATAACAGAATCTGAGAATCCTCGCTTCGATAAGATCAAGCGTTCAATCTCCAAGCAGTCAGCTGGAGTGACACCAGATTCGGATGTTCGAACGGACCCTGAACAAGAAGGTCTCGTCTCAAAGGTAGCTTCCAAGGAGGAGCCGATGACATATTCACCAGATCTGCATACCAAGTCCTGCGTGGCCACGCAGGAGCTATCAAAATCACCGACGCCCTCTCCTGATTGATCCTGGCTACCAGCCTGGGGATGAGAGGAAACGGCGGGAACACATAAGCTAGTTTGAAGGTCCAAGGTGCTACTAGTGCATCCACTAGAGCCGCCTTGGGATCCCTGGATCTGGACCCGTAGCAAGGAACTTTGAAGTTCTGACGAGAGGCCATCAGATCCATGTCTGGAATGCCCCACAGCTGAGTGACTTGGGCAAAGATTTCCGGATGGAGTTCCCACTCCCCCGGATGCAATGTCTGACGACTCAGAAAATCCGCTTCCCAATTTTCCACTCCTGGGATGTGGATAGCAGACAGGTGGCAGGAGTGAGACTCCGCCCATAGAATGATTTTGGTCACTTCTTCCATCGCCAGGGAACTCCTTGTTCCCCCCTGATGGTTGATGTACGCAACAGTTGTCATGTTGTCTGATTGAAACCGTATGAACTTGGCCCTCGCTAGCTGAGGCCAAGCCTTGAGAGCATTGAATATCGCTCTCAGTTCCAGAATATTTATCGGTAGAAGAGATTCTTCCCGAGACCAAAGACCCTTAGCTTTCAGGGATCCCCAGACCGCGCCCCAGCCCATCAGACTGGCGTCGGTCGTGACAATGACCCACTCTGGTCTGCGGAATGTCATCCCTCGTGACAGGTTGTCCAGGGACAGCCACCAACGGAGTGAGTCTCTGGTCCTCCGATTTACTTGTATCTTCGGAGACAAGTCTGTATAGTCCCCATTCCACTGACTGAGCATGCACAGTTGTAATGGTCTTAGATGAATGCGTGCAAAAGGAACTATGTCCATTGCCGCTACCATCAACCCGATCACTTCCATGCACTGAGCTATGGAAGGAAGAGGAACGGAATGAAGTATCCGACAAGAGTCTAGAAGTTTTGTTTTTCTGGCCTCTGTCAGAAAAATCCTCATTTCTAAGGAGTCTATTATTGTTCCCAAGAAGGGAACCCTTGTTGACGGAGATAGAGAACTCTTTTCCACGTTCACTTTCCATCCGTGAGATCTGAGAAAGGCCAGGACAATGTCCGTGTGAGCCTTTGCTTGAGGAAAGGACGACGCTTGAATCAGAATGTCGTCCAAGTAAGGTACTACAGCAATGCCCCTTGGTCTTAGCACAGCTAGAAGGGACCCTAGTACCTTTGTGAAAATCCTTGGAGCAGTGGCTAATCCGAAAGGAAGCGCCACGAACTGGTAATGTTTGTCCAGGAATGCGAACCTCAGGAACCGATGATGTTCCTTGTGGATAGGAATATGTAGATACGCATCCTTTAAATCCACCGTGGTCATGAATTGACCTTCCTGGATGGAAGGAAGAATAGTTCGAATGGTTTCCATCTTGAACGATGGAACCTTGAGAAACTTGTTTAAGATCTTGAGATCTAAGATTGGTCTGAACGTTCCCTCTTTTTTTGGGAACTATGAACAGATTGGAGTAGAACCCCATCCCTTGTTCTCTTAATGGAACGGGATGAATCACTCCCATTTTTAACAGGTCTTCTACACAATGTAAGAATGCCTGTCTTTTTATGTGGTCTGAAGACAACTGAGACCTGTGGAACCTCCCCCTTGGGGGAAGTCCCTTGAATTCCAGAAGATAACCTTGGGAGACTATTTCTAGCGCCCAAGGATCCAGAACATCTCTTGCCCAAGCCTGAGCGAAGAGAGAGAGTCTGCCCCCCACCAGATCCGGTCCCGGATCGGGGGCCAACATTTCATGCTGTCTTGGTAGCAGTGGCAGGTTTCTTGGCCTGCTTTCCCTTGTTCCAGCCTTGCATTGATCTCCAAGCTGGCTTGGCTTGAGAAGTATTACCCTCTTGCTTAGAGGACGTAGCACTTTGGGCTGGTCCGTTTCTACGAAAGGGACGAAAAACAGAATTTATGTTTACCTGATAAATTTCTTTCTCCAACGGTGTGTCCGGTCCACGGCGTCATCCTTACTTGTGGGAAATTCTCTTCCCCAACAGGAAATGGCAAAGAGCCCAGCAAAGCTGGTCACATGATCCCTCCTAGGCTCCGCCTACCCCAGTCATTCGACCGACGTTAAGGAGGAATAATAGCATAGGAGAAACCATATGGTACCGTGGTGACTGTAGTTAAAGAAAATAAATTATCAGACCTGATTAAAAAAACCAGGGCGGGCCGTGGACCGGACACACCGTTGGAGAAAGAAATTTATCAGGTAAACATAAATTCTGTTTTCTCCAACATAGGTGTGTCCGGTCCACGGCGTCATCCTTACTTGTGGGAACCAATACCAAAGCTTTAGGACACGGATGAAGGGAGGGAGCAAATCAGGTCACCTAAATGGAAGGCACCACGGCTTGCAAAACCTTTCTCCCAAAAATAGCCTCAGAAGAAGCAAAAGTATCAAACTTGTAAAATTTGGTAAAAGTGTGCAGTGAAGACCAAGTCGCTGCCCTACATATCTGATCAACAGAAGCCTCGTTCTTGAAGGCCCATGTGGAAGCCACAGCCCTAGTGGAATGAGCCGTGATTCTTTCGGGAGGCTGCCGTCCGGCAGTCTCGTAAGCCAATCTGATGATGCTTTTAATCCAAAAAGAGAGAGAGGTAGAAGTTGCTTTTTGACCTCTCCTTTTACCTGAATAAACAACAAACAGGGAAGATGTTTGTCTAAAATCCTTTGTAGCATCTAAATAGAATTTTAGAGCGCGAACAACATCCAAATTGTGCAACAAGCGTTCCTTCTTTGAAACTGGTTTCGGACACAGAGAAGGTACGATAATCTCCTGGTTAATGTTTTTGTTAGAAACAACTTTTGGAAGAAAACCAGGTTTAGTACGTAAAACCACCTTATCTGCATGGAACACCAGATAAGGAGGAGAACACTGCAGAGCAGATAATTCTGAAACTCTTCTAGCAGAAGAAATTGCAACTAACAACAAAACTTTCCAAGATAATAACTTAATATCAACGGAATGTAAGGGTTCAAACGGAACCCCCTGAAGAACTGAAAGAACTAAATTGAGACTCCAAGGAGGAGTCAAAGGTTTGTAAACAGGCTTGATTCTAACCAGAGCCTGAACAAAGGCTTGAACATCTGGCACAGCTGCCAGTTTTTTGTGAAGTAACACCGACAAGGCAGAAATCTGTCCCTTCAGGGAACTTGCCGATAATCCTTTTTCCAATCCTTCTTGAAGGAAGGATAGAATCCTAGGAATCTTAACCTTGTCCCAAGGGAATCCTTTAGATTCACACCAACAGATATATTTTTTCCAAATTTTGTGGTAAATCTTTCTAGTTACAGGCTTTCTGGCCTGAACAAGAGTATCGATAACAGAATCTGAGAAACCTCGCTTCGATAAAATCAAGCGTTCAATCTCCAAGCAGTCAGCTGGAGTGAAACCAGATTCGGATGTTCGAACGGACCCTGAACAAGAAGGTCTCGTCTCAAAGGTAGCTTCCAAGGTGGAGCCGATGACATATTCACCAGATCTGCATACCAAGTCCTGCGTGGCCACGCAGGAGCTATCAAGATCACCGACGCCCTCTCCTGATTGATCCTGGCTACCAGCCTGGGGATGAGAGGAAACGGCGGGAACACATAAGCTAGTTTGAAGGTCCAAGGTGCTACTAGTGCATCCACTAGAGCCGCCTTGGGATCCCTGGATCTGGACCCGTAGCAAGGAACTTTGAAGTTCTGACGAGAGGCCATCAGATCCATGTCTGGAATGCCCCAAAGTTGAGTGACTTGGGCAAAGATTTCCGGATGGAGTTCCCACTCCCCCGGATGCAATGTCTGACGACTCAGAAAATCCGCTTCCCAATTTTCCACTCCCGGGATGTGGATAGCAGACAGGTGGCAGGAGTGAGACTCCGCCCATAGAATGATCTTGGTCACTTCTTCCATCGCTAGGGAACTCCTTGTTCCCCCCTGATGGTTGATGTACGCAACAGTCGTCATGTTGTCTGATTGAAACCGTATGAACTTGGTCCTCGCTAGCTGAGGCCAAGCCTTGAGAGCATTGAATATCGCTCTCAGTTCCAGAATATTTATCGGTAGAAGAGATTCTTCCCGAGACCAAAGACCCTGAGCTTTCAGGGATCCCCAGACCGCGCCCCAGCCCATCAGACTGGCGTCGGTCGTGACAATGACCCACTCTGGTCTGTGGAATGTCATCCCTCGTGACAGGTTGTCCAGGGACAGCCACCAACGGAGTGAGTCTCTGGTCCTCTGATTTACTTGTATCTTTGGAGACAAGTCTGTATAGTCCCCATTCCACTGACTGAGCATGCACAGTTGTAACGGTCTTAGATGAATGCGCGCAAAAGGAACTATGTCCATTGCCGCTACCATCAACCCGATCACTTCCATGCACTGAGCTACGGAAGGAAGAGGAACGGAATGAAGTATTCGACAAGAGTCCAGGAGCTTTGTCTTTCTGGCCTCTGTTAGAAAAATCCTCATTTCTGAGGAGTCTATAATTGTTCCCAAGAAGGGAACCCTTGTTGACGGGGATAGAGAACTCTTTTCCACGTTCACTTTCCAGCCGTGCGATCTGAGAAAGGCCAGGACGATGTCCGTGTGAGCCTTTGCTCGAGGGAGGGACGACGCTTGAATCAGAATGTCGTCCAGGTAAGGTACTACTGCAATGCCCCTTGGTCTTAGCACAGCTAGAAGGGACCCTAGTACCTTTGTGAAAATCCTTGGAGCAGTGGCTAATCCGAAAGGAAGCGCCACGAACTGGTAATGTTTGTCCAAGAATGCAAACCTTAGGAACCGATGATGTTCCTTGTGGATAGGAATATGTAGATACGCATCCTTTAAATCCACCGTGGTCATGAATTGACCTTCCTGGATGGAAGGAAGGATAGTTCGAATGGTTTCCATCTTGAAAGATGGGACCTTGAGAAATTTGTTTAAGATCTTGAGATCTAGGATTGGTCTGAATGTTCCCTCTTTTTTGGGAACTATGAACAGATTGGAGTAGAACCCCATCCCTTGTTCTCTCAATGGAACAGGATGAATCACTCCCATTTTTAACAGGTCTTCTACGCAAAGTAAGAACGCCTGTCTTTTTATGTGGTCTGAAGACAACTGAGACCTGTGGAACCTTCCCCTTGGGGGAAGTCCCTTGAATTCCAGAAGATAACCCTGGGAGACTATTTCTAGCGCCCAAGGATCCAGAACATCTCTTGCCCAAGCCTGAGCGAAGAGAGAGAGTCTGCCCCCCACCAGATCCGGTCCCGGATCGGGGGCCGATATTTCATGCTGTCTTGGTAGCAGTGGCAGGTTTCTTTGCCTGCTTCCCCTTGTTCCAGCCTTGCATTGGTCTCCAAGCTGGCTTGGCCTGAGAAGTATTACCTTCTTGCTTAGAGGACGTAGCACCTTGGGCTGGTCCGTTTTTACGAAAGGGACGAAAATTAGGTCTATTTTTTGCCTTGAAAGGCCGATCCTGAGGAAGGGCATGGCCCTTACCCCCAGTGATATCAGAGATAATCTCTTTCAAGTCAGGACCAAACAGCGTTTTCCCCTTGAAAGGAATGTTTAGTAGCTTGTTCTTGGAAGACGCATCAGCCGACCAAGATTTCAACCAAAGCGCTCTGCGCGCCACAATAGCAAACCCAGAATTCTTAGCCGCTAACTTAGCCAATTGCAAAGAGGCGTCTAGAGTGAAAGAATTAGCCAATTTGAGAGTATTGACTCTGTCCATAATCTCCTCATAAGGAGGCGAGTCACTATCGAGCACCTTAATCAGTTCATCAAACCAGAAATATGCGGCTGTAGTGACAGGGACAATGCATGAAATGGGTTGTAGAAGGTAACCCTGCTGAACAAACATCTTTTTAAGCAAACCTTCTAATTTTTTATCCATAGGATCTTTGAAAGCACAACTATCCTCTATGGGAATAGTGGTGCGTTTGTTTAAAGTAGAAACCGCTCCCTCGACCTTGGGGACTGACTGCCATAAGTCCTTTCTGGGGTCGACCATAGGAAACAATTTTTTAAATATGGGGGGAGGGACGAAAGGAATACCGGGCCTTTCCCATTCTTTATTAACAATGTCCGCCACCCGCTTGGGTATAGGAAAAGCTTCTGGGAGCCCCGGCACCTCTAGGAACTTGTCCATTTTACATAGTTTCTCTGGGATGACCAAATTTTCACAATCATCCAGAGTGGATAATACCTCCTTAAGCAAAATGCGGAGATGTTCCAATTTAAATTTAAAAGTAATCACATCAGATTCAGCCTGCTGAGAAATATTCCCTAAATCAGTAATTTCTCCCTCAGACAAAACCTCCCTGGTCCCCTCAGATTGGGTTAGGGGCCCTTCAGAGATATTAATATCAGCGTCGTCATGCTCTTCAGTAACTAAAACAGAGCATCCACGCTTACGCTGACAAGGGTTCATTTTGGCTAAAATGTTTTTGACAGAATTGTCCATTACAGCCGTTAATTGTTGCATAGTAAGGAGTATTGGCGCGCTAGATGTACTAGGGGCCTCCTGAGTGGGCAAGACTCGTGTAGACGAAGGAGGGAATGATGCAGTACCATGCTTACTCCCCTCACTTGAGGAATCATCTTGGGCATCATTATCATTATCACATAAATCACATTTATTTAAATGAATAGGAATTCTGGCTTCCCCACATTCAGAACACAGTCTATCTGGTAGTTCAGACATGTTAAACAGGCATAAACTTGATAAGAAAGTACAAAAAACGTTTTTAAATAAAACCGTTACTGTCACTTTAAATTTTAAACTGAACACACTTTATTACTGCAATTGCGAAAAAACATGAAGGAATTGTTCAAAATTCACAAAACTTTCACCACAGTGTCTTAAAGCCTTGAAAATATTGCACACCAGATTTGGAAGCTTTAACCCTTAAAATAACGGAACCGGAGCCGTTTTAAGCTTTAACCCCTTTACAGTCCCTGGTATCTGCTTTGCTGAGACCCAACCAAACCCAAGGGGAATACGATACCAAATGCCTTCAGAAGTCTTTTATAAGTATCAGAGCTCCTCTCACATGCGACTGCATGCCATGCCTCTCAAAAACAAGTGCGCAACACCGGCGCGAAAATGAGACTCTGCCTATGCTTTGGGAAAGCCCCTAAAGAATAAGGTGTCTAAAACAGTGCCTGCCGATATTATTATATCAAAATACCCAGAATAAATGATTCCTCAAGGCTAAATAAGAGTTAATATCAATCGATTTAGCCCAAAAAATGTCTACAGTCTAAATAAGCCCTTGTGAAGCCCTTATTTACAATCGTAATAAACATGGCTTACCGGATCCCATAGGGAAAATGACAGCTTCCAGCATTACATCGTCTTGTTAGAATGTGTCATACCTCAAGCAGCAAGGACTGCAAACTGTTCCCCCAACTGAAGTTAATGCTCTCAACAGTCCTGTGTGGAACAGCCATGGATTTTAGTTACGGTTGCTAAAATCATTTTCCTCATACAAACAGAATTCTTCATCTCTTTTCTGTTTCTGAGTAAATAGTACGTACCAGCACTATTTGAAAATAACAAACTCTTGATTGAATAATGAAAAACTACAGTTAAACACTAAAAAACTCTAAGCCATCTCCGTGGAGATGTTGCCTGTACAACGGCAAAGAGAATGACTGGGGTAGGCGGAGCCTAGGAGGGATCATGTGACCAGCTTTGCTGGGCTCTTTGCCATTTCCTGTTGGGGAAGAGAATTTCCCACAAGTAAGGATGACGCCGTGGACCGGACACACCTATGTTGGAGAAATTAGGTTTATTTTTTGCCTTGAAAGGCCGATCCTGAGGAAGGGCGTGGCCCTTACCCCCAGTGATATCCGAGATAATCTCTTTCAAGTCAGGGCCAAACAGCGTTTTCCCCTTGAAAGGAATGTTAAGTAGCTTGTTCTTGGAAGACGCATCAGCCGACCAAGATTTCAACCAAAGCGCTCTGCGCGCCACAATAGCAAACCCAGAATTCTTAGCCGCTAACCTAGCCAATTGCAAAGTGGCGTCTAGGGTGAAAGAATTAGCCAATTTGAGAGCATTGATTCTGTCCATAATCTCCTCATAAGGAGGAGAATCACTGTCGACCGCCTTTATCAGCTCATCGAACCAGAAACATGCGGCTGTAGCGACAGGGACAATGCATGAAATTGGTTGTAGAAGGAAACCCTGCTGAACAAACATCTTTTTAAGCAAACCTTCTAATTTTTTATCCATAGGATCTTTGAAAGCACAACTATCCTCTATGGGTATAGTGGTGCGTTTGTTTAAAGTGGAAACCGCTCCCTCGACCTTGGGGACTGTCTGCCATAAGTCCTTTCTGGGGTCGACCATAGGAAACAATTTTTTAAATATGGGGGGAGGGACGAAAGGAATACCGGGCCTTTCCCATTCTTTATTAACAATGTCCGCCACCCGCTTGGGTATAGGAAAAGCTTCTGGGAGCCCCGGCACCTCTAGGAACTTGTCCATTTTACATAGTTTCTCTGGGATGACCAACTTGTCACAATCATCCAGAGTGGATAATACCTCCTTAAGCAGAATGCGGAGATGTTCCAACTTAAATTTAAATGCAATCACATCAGGTTCAGCTTGTTGAGAAATGTTCCCTGAATCAGTAATTTCTCCCTCAGACAAAACCTCCCTGGCCCCATCAGACTGAGGTAGGGGCCCTTCAGAAATGTTAATATCAGCGTCGTCATGCTCTTCAGTATCTAAAACAGAGCAGTCGCGCTTACGCTGATAAGTGTTCATTTTGGCTAAAATGTTTTTGACAGAATTATCCATTACAGCCGTTAATTGTTGCATAGTAAGGGGTATTGGCGCGCTAGATGTACTAGGGGCCTCCTGAGTGGGCAAGACTCGTGTAGACGAAGGAGGGAATGATGGAGTACCATGCTTACTCCCCTCACTTGAGGAATCATCTTGGGCATCATTGTCATTGTCACATAAATCACATTTATTTAAATGAATAGGAATTCTGGCTTCCCCACATTCAGAACACAGTCTATCTGGTAGTTCAGACATGTTAAACAGGCATAAACTTGATAACAAGTACAAAAAACGTTTTAAAATAAAACCGTTACTGTCACTTTAAATTTTAAACTGAACACACTTTATTACTACAAATGCGAAAAAACATGAAGGAATTGTACAAAATTCACCAAATTTTCACCACAGTGTCTTAAAGCCTTAAAAGTATTGCACACCAAATTTGGAAGCTTTAACCCTTAAAATAACGGAACCGGAGCCGTTTTGAACTTTAACCCCTTTACAGTCCCTGGTATCTGCTTTGCTGAGACCCAACCAAGCCCCAAGGGGAATACGATACCCAATGACGCCTTCAGAAAGTCTTTTCTAAGTATCAGAGCTCCTCTCACATGCGACAGCATGCCATGCCTCTCAAAAACAAGTGCGCAACACCGGCGCGAAAATGAGGCTCTGCCTATGCTTTGGGAAAGCCCCTAAAGAATAAGGTGTCTAAAACAGTGCCTGCCGATATTATTATATCAAAATACCCAGATAAAATGATTCCTCAAGGCTAAATATGTGTTAATAATCAATCGATTTAGCCCAAAAAAAGTCTACAGTCTTAATAAGCCCTTTTTTGAAGCCCTTATTTACAATCGTAATAAACATGGCTTACCGGATCCCAGAGGGAAAATGACAGCTTCCAGCATTACATCGTCTTGTTAGAATGTGTCATACCTCAAGCAGCAAGAGACTGCTCACTGTTCCCCCAACTGAAGTTAATTGCTCTCAACAGTCCTGTGTGGAACAGCCATGGATTTTAGTGACGGTTGCTAAAATCATTTTCCTCATACAAACAGAAATCTTCATCTCTTTTCTGTTTCTGAGTAAATAGTACATACCAGCACTATTTCAAAATAACAAACTCTTGATTGAATAATAAAAACTACAGTTAAACACTAAAAAACTCTAAGCCATCTCCGTGGAGATGTTGCCTGTACAACGGCAAAGAGAATGACTGGGGTAGGCGGAGCCTAGGAGGGATCATGTGACCAGCTTTGCTGGGCTCTTTGCCATTTCCTGTTGGGGAAGAGAATATCCCACAAGTAAGGATGACGCCGTGGACCGGACACACCTATGTTGGAGAAATTGTATTCTCTATCTGAATCATGAAAGAAAAATTTTGGGTTTCATGTCCCTTTAAGTGACGGTAAATTTGACACGATAAAGTCAGGTATTCTGAAAGCTCCTGACCTAACTAGCACATCAATATGCTTTTTGCATTACAGAGTCAAATCTACTGTTAATAATGAACGTTTTTTGTCCTGCTCCGTTACTTGATGAAATGTAGCCTCTCTTACCGTTTTTCTATTTGGCTTATTTGACTGGCAGGTCTTTCAGCCAATCAGAGCCTCAAGTATGCATAATAAGTATTCACAGCACGGTCCCGTGCTTGTAACACTGTCTGCAAGAAGAACTGCGCATGCGCAACTCACTACGCTATTTGCGCAACAGAAACAGTGAGACTGCTTACTGTTAACAGTTGCGCAAAAAGCATATCAATATGCTAGTTAGGACAGGAACTTTCAGAATATGTGACTTTAAGGTGGCAAATTTACCATCACTTTTATGATCAATAGCAGCTGTGTCAGTTCCCCAACACTATCTAAAACCATGGAGCAACTAATTGTTTATGTTGCATCATGAAGAAAATACAGTCTAACAGCGAACCTTGGCACTCCAGATGTTTCAGAACTACATTTCCCATAATGCTTAGGCACTATGATGTCAAGCATATATATATATATATATCTATCCATATCCAAGCTAAGGTTACAAAAAATAAAAAAAAATTACAGAAAAAAACAAAAAGGTATCCAAAATAAAAAATGTAAAACTAAACAAAAATACCTAAAATAAACTATAAAATACACCTATAAAAAAAATAAACCCTAATCTAATACTAAAACTACCAATAGCCCTTTAAAATGGCCTTTTGTAGGGCATTGCCCCAAGTTAAACAGCTCTTTTACCTCTAAAAAATACTAAATCACCCCTAACAGTAAAATCCCCCACCCACCAAAGCCCCCAAAATAAAACTAACACTAAACCCCCCCCCAAAACTACTTATTGCCTCTAAAGGGGCATTTGAATGGGCATTGCACTTAAAAGGGCAATCAGCTCTTTTTCAAACTCAAAAAAAGCCTAATCTAAAACAAAAACCACCCCAAAAATTAAAATAAAGCCTAAACCTAAGCCCCAAATAGGTACTCACTGTTCCTGAAGTCCGGCAGAGAAGGTTTTCTTCCAGATGGATCTATCATCTATCTTCATCCGGAGCAAAGGTAGTGCGGAGCTGTCTTCCCGATGCCTGGATCCTCAGTGGCGGTCCTTGGCGGCATTGAGGCTCCACTTCATCCGATGTCAGTCGTAGACTGAAGATTGAATGCAAGGTACCGCAATCAATTTAGGGTACCTTGCATTCCTATTTGCTGACATTTTGAAATCAGCCAATAGGATTAGAGCTACTGAAATCCTATTGGCTGTTCAAATCAGTCAAGCTTTCATTAGCTCTCATTCTATTGGTCGATTTTAAAATATAGCCAATAGGAATGCAAGATACCCCAAAAAATATGGGGTACCTTGCATTCAATCTTCAAGTGCGGCGGACGATCTCATGAAAAGGAGCCTCCACGCCGCTGAGGAGCACCGCCGCCGAGGAACGCCACATCTGGGAAGACTGCTCCGCACCTCCTTTGCTGTGGATGAAGATAGAAGATGATGGACCCGCGTGGAAGAAGACCTTAGTCGACGAACTTCAGGAACCGGGAGTACCTATTTGGGGCTTAGTGTTAGGGTTTTTTTTTTTTTTTTTTAAAAATAGGGATTTGGGCGCTGTAAAAGAGCTGAATGCTTTTTAAGTGCAATGCCCATACAAATGCCCCTTTAGGGACAATGGGTAGTTTATGTTTTTTTAGCGTTAGGTTTTTTTTTTTTTTGGGGGGGAGTTTGGTTTATTTTTAATATAAAAGAGCCGATTTCTTAAGGCAATGCCTTACAAAAAGCACTTTAAGGGCTATTGGTAGTTTATTCTTAGATTAGGGGGTGTTTTTTTTTCATGGGGATTAGGTTTAATTTTTTTATTTTGGATACTGTGGTTTATTATTGTGTAATGTTTATTTTCTGTGATTTTAGATTAGTTTAAACTTAGTTTTCTTTATTTTAATTTATGTAATGGGGTTAATTTAGGGGGTGTTAGGTTAGGGGGCTTAGCGACATACATACACACATATATACACAAAAGCAGGCAACCAGCACTCTTTTTTACTTTATACAGCTGCCGGGGTGCGCTTACAAGCCTTAAATATTCACATAACAAAGAAGGCACTCTCCGTTTACATATGCCGTTTATTAATAAACGGCATATGTAAACGGAGAGTGCCTTCTTTGTTATGTGAATATATATATATATATATATATATATATATATATATATATATATATATATATATATATATATATATATATATATATATATATATATATATATATATATATATATATATATATATATATATATATATATATATATATATATATATCCATCCGGTTTTGGAGTGTAGTCCCCTTTCCGTGTTTTGTATGTTGCTGGGTGATTACATATACCTGTGCACCCCTCCCTTGTTCCCAGTTTGTCTGGCTTTGAGAGCCTGCATTGTGTGGCTGTGTTAGGGACTCAGGTGTTGGAAAGGACCTTGACGTGGTGCCTGAGCTTGTCCCATTTGGCCAGATGCGGTGACTAACCTTTCCATTTTAAATCTTAGCTGTGAGCTAGCTGGTGAGTGCTGGGTTTCCTTTATGTTTTGTATTTGTTTTGTAATCCCCCATGGTTCTTGCACCCACTCCTGTCTGGGGTTAACTGCCTATGACTCTGGTGACGGTACAGCTTTTTGTGAGTGCTATTTAGCACCCAGGGCTGGCATGTTGCTGGGTCATCGGATGTGTACCTGGTCCAGTTTTGGAGTGCAGTCCCCTTTCCGTGTTTTGTATGTTGCTGGGTGATTACATATACCTTTGTGCACCCATCCCTTGTTCCCAGTTTGTCTGGCTTTGAGAGCCTGCATTGTGTGACTGTGTTAGGGACTCAGGTGTTGGAAAGGACCTTGACGTGGTGCCTGAGCTTGTCCCATTTGGCCAGATGCGGTGAATAACCTTTCCATTTTAAATCTTAGCTGTGAGCTAGCTGGTGAGTGCTGGGTTTCCTTTGTGTGTTGTATTTGTTTTGTAACCCCCCCATGGTTCTTGCACCCACTCCTGTCTGGGGTTAATTGCCTATGACTCTGGTGACGGCACAACTTCCTGTGAGTACCCGTGAGCACCCAGGGGTGAGCATGTTGCAGGGTCATGGGATGTGTACCCGGTCCGGTATGAGAGTGCAGTCCCCTTCCGTGTTTTGTATTTGTCTAGGGTGATTACATAAGCCTGTGCACCCTTCCCTTGTTCCAAGCTTGCATTGTGTGGCTGTTTTAGGGTCCCAGGTATTGGAAAGGACCTTGACGTGGTACCTGGGCTTGTCCCATTTGGTCAGATGCGGTAACTAACCTTTCCATTTTTGCTTTTAAATCTTAGATAGAGATATATATATATATATATATATAGATATATATATAGATATATATATAGATATATATCATAATTTATGTAAGAACTTACCTGATAAATTCATTTCTTTCATATTAGCAAGAGTCCATGAGCTAGTGACGTATGGGATATACATTCCTACCAGGAGGGGCAAAGTTTCCCAAACCTTAAAATGCCTATAAATACACCCTTCACCACACCCACAATTCAGTTTAACGAATAGCCAAGAAGTGGGGTGATAAAAAAGTGCGAAAGCATATAAAATAAGGAATTGGAATAATTGTGCTTTATACAAAAAAAGCATTACCACCACAAAAAAGGGTGGGCCTCATGGACTCTTGCTAATATGAAAGAAATGAATTTATCAGGTAAGTTCTTACATAAATTATGTTTTCTTTCATGTAATTAGCAAGAGTCCATGAGCTAGTGACGTATGGGATAATGACTACCCAAGATGTGGATCTTTCCACACAAGAGTCACTAGAGAGGGAGGGATAAAATAAAGACAGCCAATTCCTGCTGAAAATAATCCACACCCAAAATAAAGTTTAATAAAAAACATAAGCAGAAGATTCAGACTGAAACTGCTGCCTGAAATACTTTTCTACCAAAAACTGCTTCAGAAGAAGAAAATACATCAAAATGGTAGAATTTAGTAAAAAAATATGCAAAGAGGACCAAGTTGCAACTTTGCAAATGTGATCAACCGAAGCTTCATTCCTAAACGCCCAGGAAGTAAAAACTGACCTGGTAGAAAGAGCTGTAATCCTCTGAGGCGGAGTTTTACCCAACTCAACATAGGCAAGATGAAATAAAGATTTCAACCAAGATGCCAAAGAAATGGCAGAAGCTTTCTGGCCTTTTCTAGAACCAGAAAAGATAACAAATAGACTAGAAGTCTTTCGGAAAGACTTAGTAGCTTCAACATAATATTTCAAAGCTCTAACAACATCCAAAGAATGCAATGATTTCTCCTTAGAATTCTTAGGATTAGGACATAATGAAGGAACCACAATTTTTCTACTAATGTTGTTGGAATTCACAACCTTAGGTAAAAATTCAAAAGAAGTTCGCAACACCGCCTTATCCTGATGAAAAATCAGAAAAGGAGACTCACAAGAAAGAGCAGATAACTCAGAAACTCTTCTGGCAGAAAAGATGGCCAAAAGGAACAAAACTTTCCAAGAAAGTAATTTAATGTCCAATGAATGCATAGGTTCAAACGGAGGAGCTTGAAGAGCCCCCAGAACCAAAATCAAACTCCAAGGAGGAGAAATTGACTTAATGACAGGTTTTATACGAACCAAAGCTTGTACAAAACAATGAATATCAGGAAGATTAGCAATCTTTCTGTGAAAAAGAACAGAAAGAGCAGAGATTTGTCCTTTCAAGGAACTTGCGGACAAACCCTTATCTAAACCATCCTGAAGAAACTGTAACATTCTCGGTATTCTAAAAGAATGCCAAGAAAAATGATGAGAAAGACACCAAGAAATATAAGTCTTCCAGACTCTATAATATATCTCTCTAGATACAGATTTACGAGCCTGTAACATAGTATTAATCACAGAGTCAGAGAAACCTCTTTGACCAAGAATCAAGCGTTCAATCTCCATACCTTAAAATTTAAGGATTTGAGATCCTGATGGAAAAAAGGACCTTGCGACAGAAGGTCTGGTCTTAACGGAAGAGTCCACGGCTGGCAAGAGGCCATCCGGACAAGATCCGCATACCAAACCTGTAAAGCCATGCCGGAGCTACCAGCAGAACAAACGAGCATTCCTTCAGAATCTTGGAGATTACTCTTGGAAGAAGAACTAGAGGCGGAAAGATATAGACAGGATGATACTTCCAAGGAAGTGATAATGCATCCACTGCCTCCGCCTAAGGATCCCGGGATCTGGACAGATATCTGGGAAGTTCCTTGTTTAGATGAGACGCCATCAGATCTATTTCTGGAAGTTCCCACATTTGAACAACCTGAAGAAATACCTTTGGGTGAAGAAACCATTCGCCCGGATGCAACGTTTGGCGACTTAGATAATCCGCTTCCCAATTGTCTACACCTGGGATATGAACCGCAGAGATTAGACAGGAGCTGGAATCCGCCCAAACCAAAAAAAAAATCGAGATATTTCTTTCATAGCCAGAGGACTGTGAGTCGCTCCTTGATGATGTATGCCACAGTTGTGACATTGTCTGTCTGAAAACAAATGAACGATTCTCTCTACAGAAGAGGCCAAAACTGAAGAGCTCTGAAAATTGCACGGAGTTCCAAAATATTTATCGGTAATCTCACCTCCTGAGATAACCAAACTCCTTGTGCCGACAGAGATCCCCACACAGCTCCCCAACCTGTGAGACTTGTATCTGTTGAAATTACAGTCCAGGTCGGAAGCACAAAAGAAGCCCCCTGAATTAAACGATGGTGATCTGTCCACCACTTTAGAGAGTGTCGAACAATCAGTTTTAAAGATATAAATTGAAATATCTTTGTGTAATCCTTGCACCATTGATTCAGCATACAGAGCTGAAGAGGTCGCATGTGAAAAACAAGCAAAGGGGATTGCGTCCAATGCAGTAGTCATAAGACCTAGAATTTCCATGCATAAGGTTACCGAAGGGAATGATTGTGACTGAAGGTTTCGACAAGCTGAAAACAATTGAATCTATCTGGAAACCCAGAAAGGTTACCCTTGACTGAGGAATCAATGAACTTTTTGGTAAATTGATCCTCCAACCATGATCTTGAAGAAACAACAGAAGTCGAATCGCATGAGATTCTTTGAATGAGAAGACTGAGCAAATACCAAGATAATCGTCCAAATAAGGAAATACAAAAACCCTATTCTCTGAATACAGAAAGAAGGGCACCGAGAATCTTTGAAAAAAATTCTTGGAACTGAGGCTAGGCCAAACAGTAGAGCCACAAAACTGGTAATGCTTGTCTAAAAAGAGAATCTCAAACACTAAAAGTGATCTGAATGAATCGGAATATGCAGATACACATCCTGCAAAACTATTGTAGACATAAAATGCCCTTGCTAAACAAAAGGCAGAATAGTCCTACAGTAACCATCTTGAATGTTGGTATACATAACGATTCAATATTGATAGATCCGGAACTGGTCTGAAGGAATTGACCTTCTTTGGTACAATGAAGAGATAAAATAAAACCCTAGCCCCTGTTCCAGAACTGGAACTGGCATAATTACTCCAGCCAACTCTAGATCTGAAACACATTTCAGAAATGCTGAGCCTTGCTGTGTTAACTGGGACACGGGAAGAAAAAAATCTCTTAGCAGGAGGCCTTAACTGAAGCCAATTCTGTACCTTTCTGAAACAATGTTCTGAAACCAGAGATTGAGAACGGAATTGATCCAAACTCCTTTGAATAAAACTTAATCTGCCCCATACCAGCTGAACTGGAAAAAAGGGCCGCACCTTCATGGGTACTTAGGAGCTGACTATAGGTTTCTATAAGGCTTGGATATATTCCAAACTGGAAATAGTTTCCAAACTGAAACCCCTCCTGAGGATGAAGGATCAGGCTTTTGTTCCTTATTATGAGAAAAAGAACGAAAAAATGATTATTACCCTGGAAAGAAAGGGAAAAACAAAGTTAACTTTAGAAGACATATCAGCATTCCAAGTTAAATCCATAAAGCTTTTCTAGCTAAAATAGCTAGAGACATACCTGATATCAACTCAAATGATATCAAAAGATGGTATCACCAATAAAATTATTAGCACGTTATAGAATAAAAATAATGCTATAAAATTATGATCTGTTACTTGTTGCACTAAAACTTCTAACCAAAAAGATGAAGCTGCAGCAACAACCGGTAAAAATATAGCAAGTCTAAGAAGATTACCTAAACATAAGTAAACTTTTCTTAGAAAGGATTCAATTTTCTTATCTAAAGGATCCTTAAATTTAGTACTATCTGCCGTAAGAATAGTAGTACATTTAAGCAGGAATAGAGACAGCCCCAAACCTTAGGGATTTTGTCCCAAAAAACTCTAATCTGTCAGATGGCACAGAATATAATTGCTTAAACGTTTAGAAGGAGTAAAAGAATTACCCAAATTATTCCATTCCCTGGAAATTACTTCAGAAAAAGCATCAGGGAGATTAAACACTTCTGGAATAAATACAGGAGATTTAAAAAAACCCTATTTAAACGTTTAGATTTAGTATCAAGAGGACCAGAATCCTCTATATCTAAAGCAATTAATACGTCTTTAAATAAAGAACGAATAAATTCCATCTTGAACAAATAAAAAGATTTAACAGCATCAACCTCTGAGACAGAAACTTCTGAACCAGAAGAACCATTATCAGTATCAGAACGATGATGTTCATTTAAAAATTCATCTGAAAAAAATTGAAGTTTTAAAAGACTTTTATGTAAACTAGAAGGAGAAATAACAGACATAGCCTTCTAAATGGATTTAAAAAATAAAATCTCTTATGTTTATCAGGAACACTCTGAAAATTAGATGTTGACGGAACAGCAACAGGTAATATAACAGTACTAAAGGAAATTTTATCTGCATTAATAAGTTTGTCATGACATGCAATACAAACAACAGCTGGAGAAACAGGTACCAAAAATTTATAGCAGATACACTTAGCTTGGTAGCTCCAGCCCCGGGCAGTGATTTTCCTCAAGTAACTTCTGACTCAGTTGCAACGTGGAACATCTTGCAATATGTAATAGAAAAAAAAACAACATATAAAGCAAATTGATCAAAATCCTTAAATGACAGTTTCAGGAATGGGAAAAAATGCCAGTGAACAAGCTTCTAGCAACCAGAAGCAATAAATAATGAGACTTAAATAATGTGGAGACAAAAGCGACGCCCATATTTTTTTAGCGCCAAACAAGACGCCCACATTATTTGGCGCCGAAATGCCTTTTTGCGCCAAAATGACGCCACATCCGGAACGCCGACATTTTTGGCGCAAAATAACGTCAAAAAAATGACGCAACTTCCGGCGACACGTATGGCGCCGGAAACGGAAAAGAATTTTTGCGCCAAAAAAATCCGCGCCAAGAATGACGCAATAAAATGAAGCATTTTCAGCCCCCGCGAGCCTAACAGCCCACAGGGAAAAAAAAAGAGTCAAATTTTTGAAGGTAAGAAAAAATGATTAATTCAAATGCATTATCCCAAATATGAAACTGACTGTCTGAAAAATAAGGAAAGTTGAACATTCTGAGTCAAGGCAAATAAATGTTTGAATACATATATTTAGAACTTTATAAACAAAGTGCCCAACCATAGCTTTAGAGTGTCACAGAAAATAAGATTTACTTACCCCAGGACACTCATCTACATGTTTGTAGAAAGCCAAACCAGTACTGAAACGAGAATCAGCAGAGGTAATGGTATATATAAGAGTATATCGTCGATCTGAAAAGGGAGGTAAGAGATGAATCTCTACGACCGATAACAGAGAACCTATGAAATAGACCCCGTAGAAGGAGATCACTGCATTCAAAATAGGCAATACTCTCCTCACATCCCTCTGACATTCACTGCACGCTGAGAGGAAAACCGGGCTCCAACTTGCTGCGGAGCGCATATCAACGTAGAATCTAGCACAAACTTACTTCACCACCTCCATCGGAGGCAAAGTTTGTAAAACTGAATTGTGGGTGTGGTGAGGGGTGTATTTATAGGCATTTTAAGGTTTGGAAAACTTTGCCCCTCCTGGTAGGAATGTATATCCCATACGTCACTAGCTCATGGACTCTTGCTAATTACATGAAAGAAATAGATAGATATATAGATATATAGATATATATATATAGATATATAGATATATAGATATATAGATATATAGATATATAGATATATAGATATATAGATATATATATATAGATATATATAGATATAGATATATATAGATATAGATATATATAGATATATAGATATAGATATATATATATATATATAGATATATATATATATAGATATATATATATAGATATATATATATAGATATATATATATAGATATATATATATAGATATATATATAGATATATATATATATAGATATATAGATATATAGATATATATATATATATATATATATATATATATATATATATATATATATATATATATATATATATATTTATTATTATCAGGTTATTATCAGGTATTTGTAGAGCGCCAACAGATTCTGCAGCGCTGTAAACATAGTCGGTGTACAGGATAGCTTTTGTAGGGGTCTAGTGGGTAGAGGGCCCTGCCGAGAGTTTCACTGTTGTAGTAGTTTCTTATGAAGCGATCTGTAAAAAGCTGGGCCCATAGGTTTACAATCTAAGGGGTTCAAGGGGAAAGCAATGGCGTTAGGTTAGTGTTGGTTGTAAGCATCCCTGAATAGTAAAGTTTTAGGGAGTGCTTGAAGCTGTTAAAACTAGGGGAGAGTCTTATGGAGCAAGGCAGGGAATTCCACAAGATGGGGGCCAGTCTGGAGAAGTCCTGTAAACGTGAATGTGAGGAAGTAACAAGAGAGGAGGAGATCTTGAGCTGATCGAAGGGGACGGGAGGGAGAGTATCTAGAGACAAGTTCTGAGATGTAGGGGGGAGCAGTGCAGTTGGGAGCTTTATATGTCAGGGTGAGGATTTTATGTTTAATCCTAGAGGCAAGTGGAAGCCAGTGAAGGGATTGGCAGAGAGGTGCAGCAGATGAAGAGCGACGAGTAAGGAAGATGAGTCTGGCAGAGGCATTCATTATGGATTGTAAAGGAGCTATGCTGCAGCTAGGTAGACCAGAGAGGACGGAATTGCAGTAGTTGAGGCGGGAAAGATTAAAATCTTGGTTGTATCTTGTGTAAGGAAATGTCTAATTTTAGCAATGTTTTTAAAGGTGGAAGCGGCAGGCTTTAGCCAAGGACTGGATGTGAGGAGTGAAGGAAAGATCTGAGTCAAGTGTGACCCCAAGATATCGGGCGAGCGGGGTAGGGGTAATGATGGAATAATCAACAGTTATAGAAATTTTGGGGGTGGAGACATTGGAAGAATGGGGAAAAATAAGGAGTTCAGTTTTGGAGAGATTTAGCTTAAGGTAGTGAGAGGACATCCATGATGAGATGTGAGAAAGACAGTTAGTGACACGGGTTAGTAAGGAAGGAGGTAGTTCTGGTGCAGAGAGGTAGATTTGGGTGTCATCGGCATACAAATGGTATTGAAACCCATGGGACTTTATTAAGGAACCTAGTGACGACGTGTAGATTGAGAAGAGAAGGGGACCAAGGACAGAGCCTTGAGGTACCCCAACAGAAAGTGGTAACGGGGCAGAGGATGCTCCAGAGAAAGCTACACAAAATGTACTGTTAGTCAGATAGGAAGAGAACCACAGGAGAGCTGTGTCACAGATGCCGAAGGATTGGAGGGTTTGGAGCAGAAGAGGGTGGTCTACAGTGTCAAAGGCTGCAGACAGCTCAAGGAGGATAAGCAGAGAGAAGTGGCCTTTGGAGAGATATATATATATATATATATATATATACATACATACATACATATATACACACACACACACACACAGCAGTTGTCTTTGTAAGGTGAGAGTGCAAATCCATTTTGTGACATACATACATATTTATATTTCTCAGAGTGAATCCACCCTCCTGGGCCAACTGTCTGGGTGCAAATATGGAGTGTATACGAAGCGAAGAAGATGCACTCACAAGACTTATTCAAACAGTGTGTCAAAAATGTATTGACGTTTCGGGGATTAAACAATCCCCTTCTCTGATGGAGGGGATGGTTAAATCCCTGAAACGTCAATACATTTTTGACACACTGTTTGTTTATTACATTAGATCTAGTATATATATATATATATATATATATATATATATATATATATATATATATATATATATATATATATATATATATATATATATATATATATATATATATATATATATATATATATATATATATATATATATATATATATATATATATATATATATCTCAATTGCGATTGGCTCACCCATGTGTTCAGTTAGAAAGCATTAACGCATTGCTGCTCATTCAAACGATACCAAGAGAATGAAACAAATTAGATAGAAAGTTGTTTAAAAATTGTATTCTCTATCTGAATCATGAAAGAAATTTTTTTTTTTTTTAACTACAAAAATCATCAGGTAAACTGCTCTAAAAGGATTGTGATCAACCCCAAAGTCAGGAAACGGAACCCAATCTTTTGATGTATTCTTGCTGTATAGATTTTATTACAGATGCTCAAGGCATGAATTATGTTCTGCTATATGGTACCTGTGGAAGGACTATGGACCTAGAGTTATCTGCCCAGATAACTTCCACCTTGCTGCTGACATCGACACGAGCAACTTGTCCCACAGACGGCTGCAAAACAGGTAAACAGATTAGATTTAAAGGGCTTTGCACCAAACCTCTAGATTTAATGACTTTGGTGTAATAAGGTTCCTACAGTGAGCTGACGGTACTCACCCGGCTGTCGTCAGAATTAGCTGTAGGTTCTGAGCTCCCAATGCATATTACTATGTCTGTTGATCTGAAGCGGAAATCTGGGTGGTCTGCTATATCATACACACTGACATCTTCCTCTTCTCCTATAACCTGAACGGGTGAAGCAAACATGGTTAGCTGGAGTAAGCTAAGGAAGATTTACACATGTTTACCTAGCACAACCATCAAATGTGCACATTCTGCTTATCACTCAGTTATCTTACAAATCCTCACCTATACCCTGGGACTGGGACAGCATGTGGAAGGGGTTACACTGCAGGTATCTCAAGGAGAGTTGCGGCACATGTACAAACACATCACTAGAATGCAATATTCCTATATAACTAATAACATTCTTGAGAATAACATGACCTACCCTTACTTACCAGTTTCTCTAATTCATTGTGAGCCCAGTAAGTCACCAATAAGAATCAAGCTTCTCAAATCTATCTTTACGCCAATAATAGCATGGCGAAAAATTCTTTCACTGCTAGGACTTAAGACTCATATCTCTAGATATCAAACAATCCTGGGAAATCCAGAATCCCAAGATGGCTCTCAGTCAAAAGTCTTTCAGACATGGAGAGAACTAGGATTGTGTAGGATTGTCCAGCTATTAGATTTGGAGAAATCCACAATTAAGACATTTAGTACACTGAGGCAGGAATTTAAACTAGAGAATAAATATCTCTATGCATACTTACAAACTAGACACTATGTTTATACACTTATTAAGGATTATGAGTGGAGTTGGAATTGGGGAGATCTGGAGAACTGGATTGCGATGGTTAAAAATGGATTCTTTTCAATATCCACGGGATATCAAATAATTTCTAGATTGAATGATTCCAACTTTAGAGAGATATCTCAGCAGTGGAGTAAGTTAACTTCGGGTGTAGAGATAAGTATTCCTCATATAAAAAGATCCATAGAATTGGTAAACCAAAGCACATTATCCTCAACTTGGATTGAATCCCATGTGAAATTGCTATACAGAACTTATTATACCCCAGAAAAGGGGTTTAAATGGGGTAACTTAGCATTTCAGTTGTGTCCAAAATGTTCCTACCTAAGGGCCAACTTGATACATATGATATGGAAGTGTCCTAAAATGTATCAGATTTGGCAGAAAGTTGCTTTCTGGGCATCTAAATCTTTGAAGCTTCCCATTGGGAACCTTAATATAAGACAGATAGTTTGTCTTTGGGATGAGGCACAAAACCTTCAACATAGGAAGTTAATTAATGCAATTATTCTGGCCGTCAGAAATCTGATATTTAGGAAATGGAAGGCAACAGATACTCCTAGTTTAGCAGAAGTTAAAAACTATTTGAAAAAACAATATGTACTTGAACAATATAATGTAGATATGAACAGTGAGCAAGATATTTGTGCGTATTTAAAAAATGGGCATCGTTTATTAAAGGTTTTCCTGTGAATGAGAGAGAATATCTTATTTTTCCCTTTAGAAATACTGAGATAGTTTTATTAGGGATTTGGAAGGTAGGGAGAAGTGGGCCAGAAGAGAGATGGTTATATCTCAGATTCTTCTTCTTTTTTTTTTTTCTTCCCCCCTCCCACCCACTATAGAGTAAAAGTCTGAGGTATAGGCCCCAAAGGTTTGGGCCTATAGGCAATAATGAAGTAACACAATTTAATTTAACAATGGCATCATGAGTAAATGTTTTGGGTACATTTTTCAACATGACATAATAGTATTGTATAGATGCCAGGCGCCCCTGTACGCCTCAGCTCGCCTGTGGCGGGGCGATATTACCCGCAGGTATTTGGTATTACACACGAGCGCAATTTTGCGCTCGCGTGCAATCCCGCCCCCTGCCCGCGCACAGCCAATTACGCGCGGGCAGGAGCTGTCAATCTCCTCAGTCGGACTCGACAGAGGAGATTGAATTTCGCCAGTTTAGAGGTGGCGAAGAGTTTAGGGAAGCAGCGGTCCGATGACCGCTGCTTGATAAATCACGGTCAGCAAGTTCTTGTGAGAACTTGCTGCCGTAGGGGCTTGATAAATCTAGCCCTTTTTGGGTTGTCTTCTAAAAAAAAATAAAAAATATATACATGTCAAGGGATATTCAGGGATACCTCACAAATATCAGTGTTCTAATGTAACTAGCGCAAATTTTGAAAAAATAAATGGTTTGGAAATAGCAAAGTGCTACTTGTATTTATTGCCCTATAACTTGCAAAACAAAAGCTAAGAGCATGTAAACATTGGGTATTTCTAAACTCAGAACAAAATGTAGAAACTATTTAGCATGGGTGTTTTTTGGTGGTTGTAGATGTGGAACAGATTTTGGGGGTCAAAGTTAGAAAAAGTGTTTTTCCCCAGTTTTTTTCCATCATATTTTATCATTTTTTTATGGTAAATTATAAGACATGATGAAAATAATGGTATCTCTAGAAAGTCCATTTAATGGTGAGAAACACAGTATATAATATGTGTGGGTACAGTAAATGAGTAAGAGGAAAATTACAGCTAAACAAAGACACAGCAGAAATGTAAAAATAGCCCTGGTCTTTAAGGGAAAGAAATTGAAAAATGGCCTTGTCCTTAAGGGGTTAAGGTATAAAAGAGAACCAAGTGTGTATATGTTGAGACATGACTAAGGGCTGATTGTAGGCCCGAAACGTTGTCCGTTATACTTTGGACCCTGCCATGAAACTAAGCTCTATTTTTAATAAAATTTGGCACCTGGAACGCATTTATTTTCTTGTGTACAATCTCAAGGTGGCTGAACCAGGGTTCCGTGCTCTACACAAAGTGCTGTTTTCCAAACCATTTGAATTTGGCTGGTAATTATTTGCCAGACACTGTATAAGGCCTTAATACACATAAGAGCCACTCACCTCAACATCATCCCCTTCAGCATTCAGCTTTATCCACTTCACTACGCAAGTGCGACCTAAGTGATCACCAGACTGCACCACCCCATATATGTTGGGGTCCTGCACTGCGTGGGCTAAGGACAGACAGAGTCAGGTGACTGTGCAACAGTACAGATGATATATGCATCATGTAAATTTACAGATACATGCTTGAAACAAAAGCACAGATTTAAATGCACGCCATCACAGGTAAAACAACTGTCTGGTGTAATAGCAGATCATTATCTCAGGTTTAATAGGCAAGTGACACAGAAGGTCACAGGTTTTAGTAAGGAGCTTATGAGGAGTACTCACCTCTCTTGTCAACAACAAAGTCCCCAGGACAGAATTCATTGTTATCCAGGTGCTGGATGGGCAGCAGCTCATTGGAACGGATGTTTGACTCTACACTCCCATCCTGCCACATGACATCTGCTGTTGTCACAGTAGTGATGACTTCCACGGCCACCCTGCATAAAGGCAGACGGTACAAAGTACAAGTCACAACATATAAGCAAAAGCATAAAGACCTTTTTATTGCACCAACAAAGTATATGTAGTGGCAGATCAATATCAAGGTGCTACGGAGCCCAGCAGTAAGGGGCCAACAGGTTACCACCCTGCCACCCTTGAGGTTTTACTGAAATCATTTACAATGTGGATCCGTTCTCTGGGCCCCTAGAGTGGGTTGTTATGAAATGACCGGGCAGTAAACCTATAAGTATTTACTCCTATAAGTAACATGGGAGCATAAGCCCTATTAAAAACACCAAAACCAGAGAATAATTTATTACAACATAGTTAATCGTGAAATATTATATTATGAATAGAAGGGGATACACATCTAAAAACCACAGCTGGTAGAAATAATAAAAAATAAAATCTATAATGCCTATGAAAAGCATGACTTAAAAAGGTTAATATATACAATAAAGAAGAGGTGCGAGTCATGAGCCCTGGGAGCCAGACATCTACGCACTATGCCCTGGCTCTCTGCTCCTGCTGCAATAACGCGCTTCGCGGGCTAGTGGCTGAGACTACAGCATCTGTGTGCCTTGCAGGAGAGAAAGCCCAGGAATGAGAGGGAAATGTAGCTTAGACGTTTTTTGAGTATGTCGAGCTCTGGACTGTATATATAAAAACATAGCTGCATTTTCTAATGCTGGAAATCTATACTAAAAATGCTATGAATCTTGCAGCAATGTGGTCATCTTCAGTTGATCCCTTTCTACATCATTAGTAATGTAGGGGAACAAATGTAGCTTGCACAAGCTGTTCTCTATTAATAATTAAGATTAATGGGAAGCTATAAAGCAACACAGCAAATCTCATCCAATGAAAACGCATGCATTACAGAACTTAAACAAAGACGATCTCCATGGAATGTGGTTGAAAACCACAATCATTACGTAGGTAAAAATGCAACGATTATGACCAACGCATAATTTTTTTATCCATGGGGCAGATGCAACAAAGCTTACTGGGGCATCAAGCGAGCAGCTTGTAGGTCCCTCTGATGGGACGCAGTAATAGTAAACTATGAAAGTCATTTCCCAAATGAAACTTGGCAACACCCGGCACTCTAGGTATAAAACGAATGCAACACAAAATAATGTTGGTGCAGTTTAACACAGAATTACTTTTTTTGTGCAAACTTTAATTTGCCAGTTCAGACATTTTGTATCATGTTAAAAAGCAGCCCTGCAAACACAGCAATTACAAACCTAAGACTAAAAAACACAATTTATGCTTACCTGATAAATTTCTCTCTTTCCGGGCATGGAGAGTCCACAACGTTATTCCAAGTCGGATATTCAACTCCTGGCCAGCAGGAGGAGGCAAAGAGTACCCCAGCAAAGCTGCCAAGTGTAACTTCCCTTACCCATAATGCCCAGTTATTCAGCTGAAGGAAAATGGAAAAAGAAGAAACTCAAGTGTATAGAGGTGCATGAGGTTTACTAAAAAAAAACTGCTGAATTATAATTTAAAGAGAGGGCAGTGGCGTTGACTCTCCATGCCCGGAAAGAAATAAATGTATCAGGTAAGCATAAATTTTGTTTTCTTTCCTATGACATAGTCCACAACGTCATTCCAATTACTAGTGGGAACCAATACCCAAGTTAGAGGTCCAGCAGTCTTATAAGCAAAAAGGAAATTTATGCTTACCTGATAAATGTATTTCTTTTACGATATGACGAGTCCACGGATTTCATCCTTACTTATGGGATAACGCCTCCTGGTTAGCAGGAAGTGGCAAAGAGCACCACAGCAGAGCTGTATATAGAGCTCCTCCCTTTCCTCCCACTCCAGTCATTCGACCGAAGTTAGGAAGAGAAAGGAAAAGCCAAAGGTGCAGAGGTGAATGAAATTTAAAAAAAATAAATACCTTTTTTAGAAATGACGACAGGGTGGGCCGTGGACTAGTCATATCGTAAAAGAAATAAATTTATCAGGTAAGCATAAAATTTCCTTTTGTTTTACAAGATATGACGAGTCCACAGATTTCATCCTTACTTATGGGATACAATACCAAAGCTATAGGACACGAATGAAAGGGAGGGACAAGAATGGAACCTAAACGGAAGGCACCACTGCTTGAAGAACCTGTCTCCCAAAACCAGCCTCAGATTAAGCAAAAGTGTCAAATTCATAAAATTTGGAAAAAGTGTGAAGAGACGAAGACGAAGTTGCAGCCTTGCAAATCTGTTCAACAGAAGCCTCATTTTTAAAGGCCCATGTGGAAGCCACAGCTCTAGTAGAATGAGCTGTAATCCTTTCTGGAGGCTGCTGGCCAGCAGTCTCATAGGCTAAGCGGATTATGCTTCTTAGCCAAAAAGAAAGAGGTTGCCGAAGCCTTTTGACCTCTCCTCTGTCCAGAGTAGACAACAAACAAAGCAGATGTTTGACGAAAATCTTTAGTAGCTTGTAAGTAAAACTTTAAAGCACGAACCACGTCCAGATTGTGTAATAGACGTTCCTCCTTTGAAGAAGGATTAGGACACAAAGATGGAACAACAATCTCTTGATTGATATTCTTATTAGATACCACCTTAGGTAAAAACCCAGGTTTGGTACGCAGGACTACCTTATCCGCATGGAAGATCAGATAAGGAGAATCACACTGTAAAGCAGATAACTCAGAGACTCTACGAGCCGAGGAAATAGCTACCAAAAACTGAACTTACCAAGATAAAAGTTTGATATCTATGGAATGAAGAGGTTCTAACGGAACTCCTTGAAGAACCTTAAGAACCAGATTTAAGCTCCATGTCGGAGCAACAGGTTTAAACACAGGCTTGATTCTAACTAAAGCCTGACAAAATGCCTGAACGTCTGGAACATCTGCCAGACGCTTGTGCAAAAGAATAGACGGGGCAGAAATCTGTCCCTTTAAGGAACTAGCTCACAATCCTTTTTCCAAACCTTCTTGTAGAAAGGATAATATCCTAGGAATCCTGACCTTACTCCATGAGTAACCCTTGGATTCACACCAATAAAGATAGGTGGAAAGGATGACATGTCCACTAGATCTGCATACCAGGTCCTGTGTGGCCACGCAGGCGCTATCAAGATCACCGATGCTCTCTCCTGCTTGATCAGACGAGGGAGCAGAGGAAACGGTGGAAACACATAAGCAAACACCTCCGGATGGAGCTCCCACTCCCCCGGATGAAAAGTCTGTCGACTTAGAAAATCCGCCTCCCAGTTCTCTACACCTGGGATATGGATAGCTTATAGGTGGCAAGAGTGAATCTCTGCCCAGCAAATTATCTTTGAGACTTCTAACATCACTAGGGAACTGCTTGTTCCCCCTTGATGGTTGATGTAAGCCACAGTCGTGATGTTGTCCGACTGAAATCTGATGAACCTCAGAGTTGCTAACTGAGGCCAAGCCTGAAGAGCATTGAATATCGCTCTCAGTTCCAGAATATTTAAATTTCAAAACTTTCTCTCTTACTACCTCCATGCTTGTTGAGAGTTGCAAGAGAATGACTAGATATGGCAGTTAGGGGAGGAGCTATATGGACAGCTCTGCTGTGGGTGTCCTCTTGCAACTTCCTGTTGGGAATGAGAATATCCCACAAGTAATGGATGATCCGTGGACTGGATACACCTTACAAGAGAAATTTGTCCCTTTAAGGAACTTGCTGATAACCCTTTCTCCAATCCTTCTTGGAGAAAAGATAAAATCCTGGGAATCCTAACTCTACTCCATGAGTAGCCCTTGGATTCGCACCAATAAAGATATTTACGCCATATCTTTTTTTTCTCTGGGTGTTTCAGTTTAGGTGACATTTTAGGTTGGGTAAGATATCTATCCATGTATAAAAATGTCCACTCTATTTAATCACCTGAGCTTTATTACAGAGTTAAAATACAGATTTCAGGGGAGATAAGTATTTCTCTTTCAAATACCCACTCACACATAGGTTGCTCTCACACATGCCCCACTGAATTCTACTAGTGTCGACTGTTTAGCAGATGTTTATCAGTGTGTTACCAGTGTTATACACCCAAAAGAGAAAGGAGGAAAAACAACACTGTAAAGTTTGGTAATTAGAAATCAGGCTTCAAATTCCTGTCGCAGTTGCAGAGAGTTCATCAAAACAATACACAGTCATATAGCTGATGATTTTTTTTTGTATTTTTTCAAACAGGACGCCTCAATGCAATCCAGTATATCTCAGTCCTGAACCATTAAGCCAATAAATGCACATAAAGCACTTCAGACAGTCCTTAAAACAGTAAGCAGGCAGGTAGAGATTCATATAATCATTTTCTATATAGCAGTCAGCGGTTTCCTACCTTCTCCAAGTGTTACACTTTACTTTCCCTTTATGGGGGGTGAAGACCTCAATAGAGGCTATCCTGTGGCTACAGGGCGTCCACCTCCAACCTCTGAAACACCCCACAGTCACAGCAATGGTCGGCAGCTCACCTTACCAGCAAGTGGCTCCTAGACCCTCCTTGTGATGCTGCTCTTACAGCCCGCACGGTCTCCCGTGCCTTAGCGCTCACCCCTCCTGCTTCCTCCGATCGGGAGATGCCGATCTAGCTGGCTCTTTTCCTTGCTATGCAAGAACTCTCCTTCGGCTTCTAGGAAATCAGCAGGGCTTCTTAACTCCCAGTCGTGGCAGACGCGGTCACCTCTGTTCCGCTATTGCTGTCTCCCCTCGTCCTGGGTTTCGCGCTTCACGTGCTGCGCATTGATGTAGCAGCATACACACCCCCATTTACGCCATATCTTATGGTAGATCTTTCTAGTGACAGGCTTACGTGCCTGAGTCAAAGTATCAATGACCAAATCAGAGAACCCCCGCTTAGATAAAATCAAGTGTTCAATCTCCAAGCAGTCAGCTGCAGAGAAACTAGATTCGGATGTTGGAAGGGTCCCTGAATGAGAAGGTCCTGCCTCAATGGAAGCTTCCACGGCGGCAGAGAGGACATGTCCACTAGATCAGCATACCAAGTCCTGCGAGGTTTGATCCGTGCAATCACCCGGGGAAGGAGAGCAAACGGTGAAAACACATAAGCTAGGTTGAACCACCAAGGCATCAGTTCGGCCTGAGGATCCCTTGACCTAGATCCGTATCTTGGGAGCTTGGCATTCTGACGAGACGCCATCAGATCCAATTCCGGTATGCCCTATCTGAGAATCAGAGTGGCAAAGACCTCCGGATGGAGTTCCCACTCCCCCGGATGAAACGTCTGTCTGCTTAAAAAGTCCGCTTCCCAGTTGTCCGCTCCTGGGATGTAGATTGCTGACAGATAACAAGAGTGAGCCTCCGCCCATCGAATTATCTTGGATACTTCTGTCATCGCTAAGGAACTCCTTGTTCCTCCCTGATGATTGATGTAAGCCACAGTCGTGATGTCCGACTGAAAACGGATGAATTTGGCCGAAGCCAACTGAGGCTAAGCCTGAAGCGCATTGAATATTGCTTGCAATTCCAGAATATTGATTGGAAGTAGAGACTCCAACTGAGTCCACACACCCTGAGCCTTCAGGGAATTCCAGAATGCACCCCAACCTAGTAGACTGGCGTCCGTTGTCACTATCACCCATGAGGGTCTCCGGGAGCACGTCCCTTGGGACAGATGATCCAGCGACAACCACCAAAGAAGAGAGTCTCGTGTCTCCTGATCCAGATCTATCTGAGGAGACAAATTTGCATAATCTCCATTCCACTGCCTGAGCATGCATGAAAACGAGCAAACGGAATGATGTCCATTGCCGCCAACCTCAATCCAATTACCTCCATGCACTGAGCCACTGATGGCCAAGGATTGGATTGAAGGGCTCGGCATGTATTCAGAATCTTTAACTTTCTGACCTCCGTCAAGAAAATTTTCATGGATAAGGAATCTATTAGAGTTCCCAAGAAGGGAACCCTTGTCTGTGGAAGTAATAAACTCTTTTCTAGATTCGCCTTTCACCCGTGAGACTTCAGAAAGGACAGAACCATGTCTGTATGAGATTTTGTCAGATGGTAAGACGACACCTGGATCAGAATATCGTCCAGATAAGGCGCCACTACAATGCCCCGCGGCCTGAGAACCGCCAGAAGTGACCCTAGAACCTTTGTGAAGATCCTGGGTGCTGTGGCCAACCCGAAGGGAAGAGCCACAAACTGAAAATGTTTGTCCAGGAAGGCAAACCTTAGGAACTGGTGATGATCCTTGTGGATAGGAATATGAAGATATGCATCCTTTAAGTCCACGGTAGTCATATATTGACCCTCCTGGATCAATGGCAGAATTATTTGAATAGTCTCCATCTTGAAAGATGGGACTCTGAGAAACTTGTTTAGACTTTTTAGATCTAAAATAGGTCGAAACGTGCCCTCTTTTTTGGGGACCACGAAAAGATTTGAGTAAAACCCCTGCTCCTGTTCCAGTATTGGAACAGGACAAATTACTCCCATAGTAGAGAGGTCTTTTACACAACGTAAGAACGCCTCTCTTTTTATCTTGTCTACAGACAATTGTGAAAGAAGAAACCTCCCCCCTGGGAGAGAATTCTTGAATACCAGTTGATACCCTTGGGACACTATTTCCAGTGTCCAGGGGTCCTGAACATCTCTTACCCAAGCCTGGGCAAAGAGAGAGTCTGCCCCCTACTAGATCCGGTCCCGGATCGGGGGCCGCCCCTTCATGCTGTGTTGGTAGCAGCAGCGGGCTCCTTGGGTTGTTTACCCTTGTTCCAAGCCTGGTTGGGTCTCCAGACGGACTTGGCCTTAACAAAATTTCCTTCTTGTTTAGCGGAAGAGGAGGAAGAAGAGGGGACTCCTTTGAAGTTCTGAAAGGAACGAAAATTATTTTGTTTACCCCTTAGTTTATCTGTTCTATCCTGAGGAAGGAGATGACCCTTACCTCCCGTAATGTCAGAAATGATTTCTTTCAAGTCAGGCCCGAATAGGGTTTTTCCTTTGAAAGGAATAGCCAAAAGCTTTGACTTAGATGACACATCAGCAGATCAAGATTTTAACCATAAACGCTCTACGAGCTAAAATGGCAAATCCGGCATTCTTAGCCACCAATTTGGCAATCTGAAAGGCGGCATCCGTAATAAAAGAATTAGCCAGCTTAAGAGACTTAATTCTATCTAAAATTTCCTCTAAAGTAGTATCAGTCTTAAGAGACTCTAAGGCGTCAAAACAGAAGGCTGCCGCAGTGGTAACTGGTACAATGCAGGCCGTCGGTTGTAAAAGGAAACCCTGATGAATAAATAACTTTTTTAGAAGACCCTCCAATTTCTTATCCATAGGGTCTTTGAAAGCACAACTGTCCTCAATAACAATAGTTGTACGCTTAGCCAGGGTAGAAATAGCTCCTTCCACCTTAGGGACTGTTTGCCAAGAGTCCCGAACAGTGTCAGATATGGGATCCAATTTCTTAAAATTAGGAGAAGGTGAGAACGGGATACCTGGTCTTTCCCATTCCCGCGTAATAATTTCCGAGATTCTCTTAGGAACCGGAAAAACATCAGAGTAAGCAGGCACCTCTAAGTATTTGTCCATCTTACACAATTTCTCTGGTGGTACAGTCATCCAGAGTCGCTAAAACCTCCCGAAGTAACAGGCGGAGGTGTTCAAGCTTAAATCTAAAGGACATGACATCCAAATCCGTCTGAGGTAACACTTCCCGAATCGGAAAGTTCCCCCTCAGACAGAAGTTCCCTGACCCTTAATTCAGATCCCTGTGAGGGTACATCGGAAATAGCCAACAAAGCATCAGAGGTTGCAGTGTTCAAATTGACTTCTGTCCTGCTGCGTTTGCCCTGTAACACTGGCAACTTAGATAAAACCTGTGTAAGGGTAGATGACATAACAGCAGCCATATCCTGCAGAGTAAATGAAGTAGACGCGGTTGAAGGTTGTGACGCTTGGGGAGAAAGTAGCGGCATACCCTGATTCTCATCAGACTGAGAAGCATCCTTAGACACACTTTCCTTAAAGAAAATCTGCTCTTTACATTGTAAGGCCCTTTCAGTACATGAGGGACAAAAAGTAAGAGGGGGTTCCACAATGGCATCTAAATACATAGAACAAGTAGTTTCCTCAAGTTCAGACATGTTAGACTAGCAATAGCAATAATAGTCGTTCTTTACTTGATATATTGAACTCTGAAGTCAAAACATATACTCAAAAACTTTGAACTAAAAAGCGTACTGCACCTTTAAATAATAAAAGAGCAACAATTTTTCTGTTATTAGTCAAAACAACATCTGCGGCAATAAAAAATGCCCTTATGTGCCCAAATTAGCTTAACAATGTTGCACCGCTTGTTTGGTAAAGTTATATATCAATTTTATCAGTTTTATCAATTTTTTATCAATTCAGGCCCCTGCACCTCGCCACAGCTCTGCTGCGGCGCCTACCTGCCCCCAGTTCACACTGATTCTGTTTAAGAAGCGCTCCTAAGTCTCTTCCTTCGTGTACAAAAACAACTTAGGCCCCACCGGAGCCCAGGACCTTACTGCCGATCCGGATGAGTACTGCGCAGCTGAGCGCGCGAAATTAGGCCCTGCCCACCGTGGGCGTAACTTGAGCTGTACCGAGACCCGCATGGGAAGTAAACCAACATGTCTGTTTTCCACATAAAATGTTAAAAGCCATGTGCCCCTCTATACATACACTTGAATAATAAAGCTCACTTCATTAAAAACTGCACTCTCTCATGCCAGCTATAGTGACACGATAGCCCTTAGACAGCAAACCGCATCTCCCAGCGTCAGCCCACACTGAATACACATAAGTGAAACATACTGATAAGTAATCAACATAAAAGGGAATTCCAAGTACACCATTTCCATAATATAGTGCATACTGATTACCCCTCCCCGGATAGGGAATAATGTCAGCCTTTTCTGATGTATCAAGTCTCCCCAGAAACAAATGACTGAACATACCTCAATGCTGCTTGTAGCATGACACGGTTCTCCACACTGAAGATATTTCTTTACACTACCTTCAACTGCTCTGTGGAAACCAGCAGGATCTTAGATAATGTTTGCCATGATCATCATCATCATAATCATCATGGCAGAAAAATAAGATGTCTCCACTCCTCTTAGGAATAAGTGATTGACGAATTCTCCCTGAGAAAAATAGTACTCACTGGCACCATTTTAAAATAAAAAAACTTCTTGATTGAAGAATATAAACTAACACCTCCACTTTACCTCTTCCTATCACTAACACAGGCAAAGAGAATGACTGGGGTGGGAGGGAAGGGAGGAGCTATATATACAGCTCTGCTGTGGTGCTCTTTGCCACTTCCTGCTAATCAGGAGGCGTTATCCCATAAGTAAGGATGAAATCCGTGGACTCGTCATATCTTGTAAAAGAAAAGAATCATACTTCTTAACCAGAGGGAAAGAGTAGTAGAAGAGGCCTTCTGACCCTTACACTTTACAGAGGAAACAACAAACAGGGCAGGAGATGAAAAGTAATGTACAGAGAATCTCACTGCACAGCTCTTGTGCGAGCAGGGGGCGTGTTAAGGAGGCTATATCTGTGTGTGCAGCATGAGCATATGAGCAGTTCATTCACTAATCTCTCTCAAACCCAGTGTTCTCCTATGGCTCTGGTTCACGGAGGTATCAGGGAGCTCTTTGCCCAGTGCCTAGTCACAGCTCTCTATCCAGTGCCTTGTCTCAGAAATATGTTTTGCTATAATAAATTCCATAAACCATTTGTGTCTTATGCTCTGAAAGGGTTCCACTTTATAATGTTTTTCACATCTTAATTGTAGGTATGTATCATAGTCTTACCCAAAAATTGTACCCGGTGCCCATGTCAGAGCTACAGATAAGATATGCACAGCGTGTACCCACCAGTCAGCATCTCTGTATGCTTGCCCATGGGCATCTGGTGTGTGCCAATCTCTGTGATGCCCAAACATTCTGCATGTTCCTGGTGCCCATGTCAAAGCTATATAGAAGCTGTGCAGTAACCACTTTTAAAAGTACCAAAATAATAAAACTGAGCCTGCTGCAGAACTTTAAGAACTAGGTTAAGACTCCGAGGAGCAACAGGTTTAAACACAGGCCTGATTCTGACCAAGGCCTGAACAAAAAGCTTGAATATCTGGAAGATCTGCCAGACGTTTGTGCAAAATAATAGATAGTGCAGAAGTCTGACCCTTCAGTGTACTAACTAACCTTTTCGCCAGGCCATCCTGAAGAAAAAACAAAACAAAATGCGGGGAATCCTCACCTGGCTCCAGAGAACTCTTCTCCAGATTCACTTTCCAACCGTGGGAACATAGAATAGACCATTACAACTTACAAAAAGAAAGTAAGGCATCTGAACCAAGATATAGTCCAGGACAAATGCCACCGTAATTCCTTAACATCTGGCTTGTGCCAGAAGAGCCCCATCGAACCCAGTAAGATTCGAGGAGTAGAGGCCAAGTCCAAAATTTAGGGCTACAAATCGGAAGTGTTTGTCCAAAAGACAAAACAGAGAATGGCACGATTAAAAAGAGAATAGAATATATAAGATAAGCCGGGAAAGACTTATAACATAACCTCTAATCATCTACCGTAGGAAAAGGACAAAAAAAAAAAAAAAAGGTTAAGAATCCCTAGAGCATACATTAAAAAAAAAAAAAAAAAAAAAAAATGTATCGAGCAATTATGTTGCTTATAACAATAACGGTATATACCTACCTATACTGAATCATAATGAATCAGGAAAGAGACAAATCAAATAAATGTTGATAATCCCTAAACCCATACTATAAATGAGATAGTCATAATGACTCACTTATATACTATAGCCTGCTTATGTAGACTTCCCCTAAATGCCATAGCATTGCTGAAGGATAGCTAGGGCTAAAACAGGAATCCAGCTGGTAGATTGGAGTCTTACCCACTGAATAACAGATGAGGGGAGAAACCCTTCAAATGTGGTCACTGCTATCTAGCATCTTACTAATAAAGGAGCATGCATTAGCCAGCGCCGTATTATGCATGCGCCATAACCGAGTGCTGCGTCAGGAGTGTAATATAAGACTTGCAGGTTCACGGGGGAAACCTTTTAGTCAGTGTATTGGTGCTTATTGAGATTGCCTAAAATAGCACTGCCAGAGAATATTTTCTAAAAAAGGCCGGCGGTAGCCTCCTCTCATCTAGCAGGAGAAGCAGATAATGGCGTGCATCGATTTTATAAAAATATAAGCATAACAGTCAGCCGTAGCCTTCTCTACTGAAGCCTGAGGTGCCGCTGCTGTAAATGAGGAACATACCAGCTAAAGGAGCTAGAGTGTAGATGCTACATTATAAACGATCCACACAAATAAAAGCCTCAACCCCGTGTGTCATTTTTAACTGTAAACAAAACTATGAGTGTAGTTGAGTTATGTCAGAGGGAAACACAGAAGAATGAGTGAACCGGAGCCTGTTTAAGGAGATGTCGGTAGATCCAAGCTGCTCAAATAACTGATATCCCCAACCGGGGATATAATTAAGGTTTCCAGACCCATCTAAGAGAGCAATGGAGGTGCCAGTTGGTCACACTTCAAAGTCCTCCCTTTCCCTGAGGACAGTAACCGTTATAACTGCCAAGGGAAGGGTTTAAATAAGGATATAAAAACAGACTTACCCTCCAGGATCTTCTGCTGTGGAGCAGACACAGTACTTCCCAGTCTGTCAGCCTCAATCGACCGCTGGCAGGGACATAGAGAAAAAACATAATTTATGTAAGAACTTACCTGATAATTTCATTTCTTTCATATTAGCAAGAGTCCATGAGCTAGTGACGTATGGGATATACATTCCTACCAGGAGGGGCAAAGTTTCCCAAACCTCAAAATGCCTATAAATACACCCCTCACCACACCCACAATTCAGTTTAACGAATAGCCAAGAAGTGGGGTTATAAGAAAAAAGTGCGAAAGCATAAAAAATAAGGAATTGGAATAATTGTGCTTTATACAAAAAAATCATAACCACCACAAAAAGGGTGGGCCTCATGGACTCTTGCTAATATGAAAGAAATGAATTTATCAGGTAAGTTCTTACATAAATTATGTTTTCTTTCATGTAATTAGCAAGAGTCCATGAGCTAGTGACGTATGGGATAATAAATACCCAAGATGTGGAACTTCCACGCAAGAGTCACTAGAGAGGGAGGGATAAAAATAAAGACAGCCAATTCTGCTGAAAAACAATCCACACCCCAAAATAAAGTTTCAATCTTATAATGAAAAAAACTGAAATTATAAGCAGAAGAATCAAACTGAAACAGCTGCCTGAAGTACTTTTCTACCAAAAACTGCTTCAGAAGAAGAAAACACATCAAAACGGTAGAATTTAGTAAAAGTATGCAAAGAAGACCAAGTTGCTGCTTTGCAAATCTGATCAACCGAAGCTTCATTCCTAAACGCCCAGGACGTAGAAACTGACCTAGTAGAATGAGCTGTAATCCTTTGAGGCGGAGTTTTACCCGACTCGACATAAGCATGATGAATCAAAGACTTTAACCAAGACGCCAAAGAAATGGCTGAAGCCTTTTGGCCTTTCCTGGAACCGGAAAAGATAACAAATAGACTATAAGTCTTTCGGAAATCTTTAGTAGCTTCAACATAATATTTCAAAGCTCTAACTACATCCAAAGAATGCAACGATCTTTCCTTAGAATTCTTAGGATTAGGACACAATGAAGGGACCACAATTTCTCTACTAAATGTTGTTAGAATTCACAACCTTAGGTAAAAATTCAAATGAAGTCCGCAACACCGCCTTATCCTGATGAAAAATCAGAAAAGGAGATTCACAAGAAAAAGCAGATAACTCAGAAACTCTTCTAGCAGAAGAGATGGCCAAAAGAAACAAAACTTTCCAAGAAAGTAATTTAATATCCAGAGAATGCATAGGTTCAAATGGAGGAGCTTGTAGAGCCCCCAGAACCAAATTTAAACTCCAAGGAGGAGAAATTGACTTAATGACAGGTTTTATACGAACCAAAGCCTGTACAAAACAATGAATATCAGGAAGATTAGCAATCTTTCTGTGAAAAAGCACAGAGAGAGCAGAAATTTGTCATTTCAAGGAACTTGCAGACAAACCTTTGTCTAGACCATCCTGAAGAAACTGTAAAATTCTAGGAATTCTAAAAGAATGCCAAGAAAATTGATGAGAAGAACACCAAGAAATGTAAGTCTTCCAGACTCGATAATATATCTCCCTAGACACAGATTTACGAGCCTGTAACATAGTATTAATCACTGAGTCAGAGAAACCTCTATGACTAAGTATTAAGCGTTCAATCTCCATACCTTCAAATTTAATGATTTGAGATCCTGATGGAAAAAAGGACCTTGAGATAGAAGGTCTGGTCTTAACGGAAGAGTCCACGGTTGGCAAGTAGCCATCCGAACAAGATCCGCATACCAAAACCTGTGAGGCCATGCTGGAGCCACCAGCAGTACAAACGAACGCTCCTTTAGAATCTTGGAGATCACTCTTGGAAGAAGAACTAGAGGCGGAAAGATATAGGCAGGATGATACTTCCAAGGAAGTGACAATGCATCCACTGCCTCCGCCTGAGGATCCCTGGATCTGGACAGATACCTGGGAAGCTTCTTGTTTAGATGAGAAGCCATCAGATCTATTTCTGGAAGTCCCCAGATTTGAACAATCTGAAGAAAAACTTCTGGGTGAAGAGACCATTCGCCCGGATGTAACGTCTGGCGGCTGAGATAATCCGCTTCCCAATTGTCTATACCTGGGATGTGAACCGCAGAAATTAGACAAGAGCTGGATCCCGCCCATACAAGTATTCGAGATACTTCTTTCATAGCCAGAGGACTGCGAGTCCCTCCTTGATGATTGACATATGCCACGGTTGTGATATTGTCCGTCTGAAAACAAATGAACGATTCTCTCTTCAGAAGAGGCCACGACTGAAGAGCTCTGAAAATCGCACGGACTTCAAAAATGTTTATTGGTAATCTCGCCTCCTGAGATTCCCAAACCCCCTGCGCTGTCAGAGACCCCATACAGCTCCCCAACCTGTCAGACTCGCATCTGTTGAGATCACAGTCCAGGTTGGAAGAACAAAAGAAGCCCCCTGAACTAAACGATGGTGGTCTGTCCACCACGTCAGAGAGTGTCGTAAAATCGGTTTTAAAGATATTAACTGTGATATCTTTGTATAATCCCTGCACCACTGGTTCAGCATACAGAGCTGAAGAGGTCGCATGTGAAAACGAGCAAAGGGGATCGCGTCCGATGTAGCAGTCATAAGATCTAGAATTTCCATGCATAAGGCTACCGAAGGGAATGATTGAGACTGAAGGTTTCGACAGGCTGAAACCAACTTCAGACGTCTCTTGTCCGTCAGAGACAAAGTCATGGACACTGAATCTATCTGGAAACCTAAAAAGGTTACCCTTGTCTGAGGAATCAATTAACTTTTTGGTAAATTGATCCTCCAACCATGTTCTTGAAGAAACGATACAAGTCGATTCGTATGAGATTCTGCTAAATGTGAAGACTGAGCAAGTACCAAGAAATCGTCCAAATAAGGAAATACCACAATACCCTGTTCTCCGATTACAGATAGCAGGGCACCGAGAACCTTTGTAAAAATCCTTGGAGCTGTTGCTAAGCCGAACGGCAGAGCCACAAACTGGTAATGCTTGTCTAGAAAAGAGAATCTCAGAAACTGAAAGTGATCTGGATGAATCGGAATATGCAGATATGCATCTTGTAAATCTATTGTGGACATATAATGCCCTTGCTGAACAAAAGGCAGAATAGTCCTTATAGTTACCATTTTGAATGTTGGTATCCTTACATAACGATTCAATATTTTCAAATCCAGAACTGGTCTGAAGGAATTCTCCTTCTTTGGTACAATGAATAGATTTGAGTAAAACCCCAGACCCTGTTCCAGAACCGGAACTGGCACAATTACTCCAGCCAACTCTAGATCTGAAACACATTTCAAAAATGCTTGAGCCTTCACTGGATTTATTGGAACGCGAGAACGAAAAAATCTTCTTGCAGGTGGTCTTATCTTGAAACCTATTCTGTACCCTTGTGAAACAATGTTCTGAATCCAAAGACTGTGAATCGAATTAATCCAAATTTCTTTGAAAAATCGTAATCTGCCCCCTACCAGCTGCGCTGGAATGAGGGCCGCACCTTCATGTGGACTTGGGAGCTGGCTTTGGCTTTCTGAAAGGCTTGGATTTATTCCAGACTGGAGATGGTTTCCAAACAGAAACCGTTCCTTTAGGGGAAGGGTCAGGCTTCTGTTCCTTATTCTGACGAAAGGAACGAAAACGATTAGCAGCCCTTTATTTGCCTTTAGATTTTTTATCCTGAGGTAAAAAAGTTCCTTTCCCCCCAGTGACAGTTGAAATAATAGAATCCAACTGTGAACCAAACAATTTATTACCTTGGAAAGAAAGGGAAAGCAAAGTTGACTTAGAAGACATATCAGCATTCCAAGTTTTAAGCCATAAAGCTCTTCTAGCTAAAATAGCTAAAGACATATACCTGACATCAACTCTAATGATATCAAAGATGGCATCACAAATAAAGTTATTAGCATGTTGAAGAAGTTTAACAATGCTATGAGTATTATGATCTGACACTTGTTGCGCTAAAGCCTCCAACCAAAAGGTTGAAGCTGCAGCAACATCAGCCAAAGATATAGCAGGTCTAAGTAGATTACCTGAGCATAAATAAGCTTTTCTTAGAAAAGATTCAATTTTCCTATCTAAAGGATCCTTAAAGGAAGTACTATCTGCCGTAGGAATAGTAGTACGTTTAGCAAGAGTAGAGACAGCCCCATCAACTTTAGGGATTTTGTCCCAAAACTCTAATCTGTCAGATGGCACAGGATACAATTTTTTAAACCTTTTAGGAGGAGTAAATGAATTACCCAGATTATTCCATTCCCTAGAAATTACTTCAGAAATAGCATCAGGGACAGGAAAAACTTCCGGAATAATTACAGGGGGTTTAAAAACCGTATTTAAACGCTTAGATTTAGTATCAAGAGGACTAGATTTCTCCATTTCTAATGCAATTAAGACTTCTTTAAGCAAAGAACGAATAAATTCCATTTTAAATAAATATAAAGATTTATCAGAGTCAATATCTGAAACAGAATCCTCTGAACCAGAAAAATCATCGTCAGAAACAGAATCAGAATGATGATGTTCATTTAAAAATTCATCTGAAATATGAGAAGATTTAAAAGACCTTTTACGTTTACGGGAAGGAGAAATAACAGACATAGCCTTCCTAATAGATTTAGAAACAAAATCTCTTATATTAACAGTAACACCCTGAGTATTAGATGTTGATGGAACAGCAACAGGTAATGGAACATTACTAATGGAAATACTATCTGCATTAGCAAGTTTATCATGACATTCATCACAAACTACAGCCGGCGGGACAGTTACCACAAGTTTACAACAAATACACTTAACTTTGGTAGAGCCAGCATCAGGCAGCGTTTTTCCAGAAGTAGCTTCTGATCCAGGGTCAATCTGAGACATCTTGCAATATGTAAGAGAAAAAACAACATATAAAGCAAAATCTATCAAATTCCTTAAATGACAGTTTCAGGAATGGGAAAAAATGCTAATGAACAAGCCTCTAGCAACCAGAAGCAAATAAACAATGAGACTTAAATAATGTGGAGACAATAATGACGCCCATATTTTTTAGCGCCAAAAATGACGCCACATCCGGCGACGCCATTTTTGGCGCAAAACGTCCAAAAAATTACGCAAATACTAACAACTTCCGGCGACAAATATGACGCCGGAAATGCCAAAGAAAATTTTTTGCGCCAAAAAAGTCCGCGCCAAGAATGACGCAATAAAATGAAGCATTTTCAGCCCCCGCGAGCCTAACAGCCCACAGGGAAAAAAGTCAATTTTAAGGTAAGAAAAATTAATTATTCATATGCATTATCCCAAATAATGAAACGGACTGTCTGAAATAAGGAATATTGATCATCCTGAATCAAGGCAAATAAATGTTTAAACACATATATTTAGAACTTTATATAAAAGTGCCCAACCATAGCTTAGAGTGTCACAAAAAATAAGACTTACTTACCCCCCGGACACTCATCTACATATAGCAGATAGCCAAACCAGTACTGAAACGAGAATCAGTAGAGGTAATGGAATATTAGAGTATATCGTCGATCTGAAAAGGGAGGTAAGAGATGAATCTCTACAACCGATAAGAGAACCTATGAAATAGATCCCGTAGAAGGAGACCATTGAATTCAAATAGGCAATACTCTCTTCACATCCCTCTGACATTCACTGCACGCTGAGAGGAAAACCGGGCTTCAGCCTGCTGCGAAGGGCATATCAACGTAGAATCTAGCACAAACTTACTTCACCACCTCCACGGGAGGCAAAGTTTGTAAAACTGAATTGTGGGTGTGGTGAGGAGTGTATTTATAGGCATTTTGAGGTTTGGGAAACTTTGCCCCTCCTAGTAGGAATGTATATCCCATACGTCACTAGCTCATGGACTCTTGCCAATTACATGAAAGAAAAAGAAAAACAGAGTAACCAACCCTGGTTTTCTATATAGGAGTAGCATAAATGTTAGAAGGAAAGCAAAGACTACCTTTCCGCCTTCTAACTGCTAAAAGCCACCACTACTCTTACTAAAGAGATTGATGTGGACACAGCTAAACCCCAAACCTTACTTGGAGGGAAAAGTACCCATTAAAAGGATTAAATTCTTTAGACACCGACTTCGTATATCCTCCATTGACAAAGGCAAAGAGAATGACTGGGTATTATGGGTAAGGGAAGTTACACTTAACAGCTTTGTTGGGGTGCTCTTTGCCTCCTCCTGCTGGCCAGGATTTGAATACCCCACTAGTAATTGGAATGACATTGTGGACACTTCATGCCATAGGAGAAAATAATAAATTCTCCATTGATTAGGATTTACCCATTACAAACCATATGTAGCTAGATGGGAAGACAACATATGAAATCATTGTGATTACAGGTTCTTGCACAGCCTCCCCATATGACCATTAAAGTAACAAGCCTACAAATACTCACTCTCTATAATTTCAGGGTTTATTAGTTCCAGCCCTCAGCAGGTACTCATTATTAGCTCTGCATCTTTCTTTTCCAGCCTTCTATAGTTCTTGTGAGAGCATAAGTCAGTACTCTAATAGTATTATATTACTTTGTACTCTACATGCAGGAAACAAAAGCTATAGATGGCCAATAATTAAATAGATGGGCCTCAGTTATACTGGAGCATATAAATAATAGAGGGATAGGGCTGCACCTCACTGACAAGGCCCACAGAAGCCAGAAACGATCATCTGGGGCTTTTTTAAAAAGGCAAAATAATTTTTTTAGCAAGTGTTATTAGAACTCGTTCATGCATGATAAAAATTGGAGCTTAAAGGGCGGCTGCAACGCATTGCTACAAAAGCTTAACACATTATAGTAAGGAAGATCAGGTTTAAGAAAACATTGGATCATGCAGGTACAATTTAACCTCTATTACTGACCTGTCCCCGGGTTTGAATTCTCGATAAACCTTGTTTTTTTTCTTCTTTTTGTGCTTTCTCTTTAAGTTCCGGATGGAAAGAGGGATGCTCTTCTTGCGTCCAGCACCACTGCCACTTTGTGAGGATGCTGTGGAGCTGGCAGAGGAGGTCACAGAACTGGTGTCATCTGTATCCCCAGTGGCCTCATCATCTGCATCCTGCTCAGTATGCAACTGGAAGTCTCTAAACATCTCCCGAAAATTACTAAATGTCTGATCAGTGGCAGGAACATCCTCAGGGGTTGCAGGGACCCTCTGTGCTCCATCCTGTTCATCCGTCATTGTTTCTACCTCTGCGTCTCTCTCAGGGAGGGACCCTGGGACTGGGGTCGAATTCCTTTTCAGCACCTCTGCCGGGTTAGAGATATCACGGGTACAAATCTTCACTATCTGTTTCTCTCGTAATTTTTCAATCTGCTGAGATTTAAACAAGAAATACTAAGGATCATATGTTTTATCTCACACAGTTTAGAAATATACAGTAAAACTGTGCCCATTTCCCAGAAAGTGTAAAGCATTTTAATACACTGTCATTTATACAGATACTGTATAGCAGGCTAATCAGGGTTCAGCCCTTACATCAGTCTGAGACTCTAACGCTCCTAGAGAATAATGTCTCACCTTCTTAGTGATGGCGACCTCCCCAAGCAGACAGTTTTTCTCCAAGCTCTCACATAAGACTTTTGTGTGTTCTACTTTACTGGGAAATATGCACAAGCACCGCTCTCCAAGGTGTCTCTGCGTGTGATCAAAGGATCCCAGACGCTTTACCCTAAGGGGTGGTGTGAACAGCAGGAAGAAAGATGTTTACTACAGACATGACATTTGTGGAGTAAATTATTAAAAAAAAAAAAAAAAAAGACAGAAGAAACTCATTCTCAGCTTTCCCTCCTACATGTCAAGCTGAAGTATATTAAAAAATAATCTGCTCTATAAAGCTTTATTTTGCACACCCCCTCATCTCCTAACCAACAGCTTCTGAGCAGAGAATCCATGGGTATGTCAATGGGATGTAATATTATTTGCACATAATTACTTATTACAGGGGAATAGACATTATCTAATGGATTTATATAGTAGATTCTTATTTTACTACAATTAACCTTTAAAAATAAAGATGGTAGAGCATAGAATTAATTAGGGATGAAGAATTTTCAGATTAAAGTGTAAATTGCAAAGAGGCAGCAAAATAAGTAATAGTTTAATAAACGTTATCAATCAATTTATGAGAATGTAACATCCATTCAAAGGCTTCTCAGTAAGTGGGGCTACAGGCGTCAACTATTTGGAAAGACAGAGTCTCTTCTAAACGTTTGTGAAAACTTTAAATATCCTGCATAACTATTTTTGTGTTACCGCAGCGCCACAACTGCAACAATCATCCCTGTGCAACCAGTAACAAATGCCCAGTACACTGTGTCACGCCCTTTACAATAGGTAGAACTCACTCTCCTATAACCGCTATGACAAGCTTCCTGTTCAGACTCACCTAGGAAGGCTCTCCTGGGTTATAACAGATGATGGTGGATCCATAGAGTCTGTGCCACCCAAACAAAAACTTTTTGTTATCCACGTCACTCGAAGTTCAGTTACTTGCACCTGTGAATAGAGCACAGACATTAAAGGGACAGTATACAATCAGTTTCATATAACTGCATGTAATAGACACTACTATAAAGAATAACATGCACAGATACTGATATAAAAATCCAGTATAAAACTGTTTAAAAACTAACTTAGAAGCTCTCAGTTTAGCTCTGTTGAAAAGGTAGCTGGAAAGCCCACTGCAAGTGGATAATAAGACACTCCCCCCTCCCCCTTCTTTTGCATATGAAAATACCCTTTACACAAACAGGATCAAGCTGGAGAAGGTATCTGATGGCATTATCCTAAAACTTTGGGGCCTGGTTAGGAGTCTGAAAATCAGAGCAATGTTATTTAAAGGGACAGTAAACCTTAAAAATAATATTATATAATTCTGCACATAGTGCAGAATTATATAACATTATTTAGGTGCTATAGCCATAAAAGCATTTTTTACCGTTTTAATTTGCTAAAATACGGCGCTTTTACAGACCCGCTCTCTGCTGAGCGGGTCTGTTATTTTTAGTCAGCGCATCGGGCCAGCTGTATAGTCACAGCCCGGCCCGACTACGCCATAGCACTAAGTGCAGCTCGCTCCTGTCACAGGAGCGAGCTGCACTTAGTCTTATGGCGCGGTCGGGCCGGGCTGTGACTATACAGCTGGCCCGATGCGCTGACTAAAAATAACAGACCCGCTCAGCAGAGAGCGGGTCTGTAAAAGCGCCGTATTTTAGCAAATTAAAACGGTAAAAAATGCTTTTATGGCTATAGCACCTAAATAATGTTATATAATTCTGCACTATGTGCAGAATTATATAACATTATTTTTAAGGTTTACTGTCCCTTTAAAAATAAGCAAAACTATACATATCTTTCTAATGACACGGATCATCATCAATTACTGTTGGGAATATCACTCCTGGCCAGCAGGAGGAGACAGAGCACCCCAGCAAAGCTGTTAAATATAACTCCCCCTACCCACAATCCCCCAGTCATTCTCTTTGCCTGTAGTGCAAGGAGGAGGTGAAGTTTAGGTGTCTGATGAGAAGTTTTCTTCAATCAAGATTTTATTATATATTTTTAGCAGAGTAAGCTTACCCTGTTCCTTTCTGGGGTCTAGCCAAGTCCACATCAGTCTCTTCAGTAGGGCAGTGGTGGCTTTTGAGCACTTGAGGTACAATCCTCACTGCATTTTCTCAAGAATCTGCTGCCCTAACTAGAAAACCTGAGTAGGTTTACTCAGTTTTTCTCTCTTCACAGGTCCATGCGAGGTGCTGTACCCTCTCAAACAAGGTGAGCTGTCCTGCTGCCGGACAGCACTTTCAGCCAAGTGCCATTTTAATTTTCTTTTGCAAGAAGATTGCTGGCACTTGTTACAGCTAAAAGCTGTCTTATTTAATATGGGACTTTATTAAACCTTCATGTTTGGGGTTTCTTTTTGGCAGTTTGGGCATTGAGACTGAGGTGATTTATGGTGGCTCAGTGTGTTATAGTAGTTTTTAGACTTTAACTTTTGGTCATGGAGATTACTGTTGTAAGCCGTTTTTTTAGGCAGTTAGGGTTCTGTAACCGCTCTGTATTTGAAAAGGGGATGGTTTCTTCTGTGAGGGAAGTCCCTCTATGCGCTGCAGGACAGGTAGGCACCTCAGTAAAGCTACTGAGGTGTATAGGTAGCCTGAGGTCTATTTGGTTTGTTGCGCTAACACACATTTCTATTTAAAGACACAGTACACATTTTTTTTATTTACAAATAATTTTTACACGTTATCCTTATTTATTACATAAGATGGATCAAAAGGCTTTTCAAACCATTATCCCAGGCAAAGTTGCTGCTTGTCAGTTATGTTTTTTTTTTAAATATATTTTTTTATTGAAGTTGCGAGAAAATACAGCAAACAAATCGAATTAGTCCAGAAACAAGAATTACATGGAAATAGAACGTTCACTGTCATTACATAAACAGCATAATGCAGATAATAGTTTACCCTTTGAAACCTCAGTACTGTGCCCCAAAATAACACGATGCATATATCATTAGTGGTGGGGCCAAAATCCAAATATAAAACTATGTCTGACATCTTGAGTTCTTGTGTGGGAATATAGAAATTGTCAGGAACCAAGCCTCCAGATTAAAAAGAAAAAGAAAAGGTCTGGGAGGCATTCTGCTAAGAGGGGCTGTGTGGGGATTTGAACCTGTGGCTCTGTGGTTGCTATTTCTGTTTGCTTACATGTTGAGCCACAGCCAGTTCTAGCAATAGCATGGATCTTAAAAGATCTGATAAATAACTATTTGCCTTACTTGTTATTACACCTGTGCAACACACAGGTGTTCTCAATTCTGGAATTAATCAGAACCAACCCTGTGCAAAACCTCCCTATTTAAGGATGGCTTTTAGTCTGCATTTTTGTCTTCACATTGGATCTGTTTTGTCAAGTCAGAACCTGTTTCCTGTACTTCTTTGGAGAAAGATTTCCTTTGCACCTGTTTACAAGGTATTACCAGGAGAAAGCCTTTACCTTTAAACCTGTTACCAATCTTCAAGTTTGTTTCCTGCTTTATGCAAATTCCTGCACTCAGCTATTGCCAGGAGAAAGACTTCACCTTTGCACCTGTTTACAAGGTATTACCAGGAGAAAGCCTTTACCTTTAAACCTGTTACCAATCTACAAGTTTGTTTCCTGCTTTATGCAATTCCTGCACTTGGCCATTGCCAGGAGAAAGATTTCCTTTGCACCTGTTTACAAGGTATTACCAGGGCAAAGCCTTTACCTTTAAACCTGTTACCAGTTTGCAAGTTTGTTTCCTGCCTTCAGCAATTACAAGGAGAGAGACTTTACCTTTAAACCTGTTACCAGTTTGCAAGTTGTTTCCTGCATTGTGCAATTCCTGCACTCAGCAATTACAAGGAGAGACTTTACCTTTAAACCTGTTACCAGTTTGCAAGTTGTTTCCTGCATTGTGCAATTCCTGCACTCAGCAATTACAAGGAGAGAGACTTTACCTTTAAACCTGTTACCAGTTTGCAAGTTGTTTCCTGCATTGTGCAATTCCTGCACTCAGCAATTACAAGGAGAGAGACTTTACCTTTAAACCTGTTACCAGTTTGCAAGTTTGTATCCTGCCTTGTGCAAATCCTGCACTCAGCAATTAGTAGGAGAAAGACTTTCCTTTTTGAATCTGCATCTCTGCTTACTTTGTTTGTTTATTTTCACTCCTGCTGTATGTGGTCTTAACATACCTGAGTAGCATATTTAAATATTCTGCAAGTATTTGCTTAAACAAAGTATTCTGTTGTTTAAATAAATTTGTTTTCATTTTCAATCAGTATGGCTTCTACTAATCTTCCTTTAAAGCAACTGTTCCAGACAATGAGGCTCTCACATGATATCCTGAGACAGAACATGACAGAATGTGAAGACCCTAAAAGAGAGCCCTCTGGGATTATTGCTGTATTGGATTCAGTGTTAAAGTTTATTAAGGACATACTCATTAACTTTATGGAGCTGGTGGAAATGTTATCTCTCCCAACCGAAACCTTGTCTAAAGTTACCTCCCAAACAAGGAAAGGTTTTAAAGAACCCTTAACAGAAGAGGAGAAAATTCGGCGAAGACAACTTAACCTCTGTTTCTATTGTGGGGGACCTGGTCACCGCATCACAGGGTGTCCAGTAAGACCTCCTAGAGGATCAAGTCAAGATACAGCCAAGTTGAAAATGAACTCTGATGTTAAGGGAACAAATTATACTTCCACTAGCAAACTGTATGATACCCCTGGAGATGACCCAGCTATGGAGAATACATCTATTCTACAAACAACCGTTTCTAACACACTTCAAGAAATGGTACCTGATTTGAAACAGATGGTCATTGGGAGTACAACTCCAACTACATCCATTACCCATACCACTGCGTCTGTTTCTGCATCAACCACATTGGGGAACTCTGCAAAAATACCTCCTGGAAATCCTGCACATTACCTTGTTTCTGCCCTGGCTGGAGATCCAGCTAACAAAAGTCACTCATCAGACATAAAAGTGACAAACCTTCCAGCTGAATCAGACTCTGCCAATTCTAAAGATCCACACCTCCTTGTACCACCTTCACCCAGCTACTCATTGACTGAGAAAGAATTGGATGAGATGGTTGAATTGGATATAAATGACACAGAAAATGAATTCCTGGACTCTGAAGGAGAGGTCATACCTTACCCGGAGGTACTCTACCCATCAGGCAGATATGACCCAGATAACGAATTCCTTGACTCTGAAGGAGAGGTCTTTTCCTACCCGGAGGTACCCTGCCCATCAGCCAGTCCATTGCAAGCTGCTGGGTATAATCAGGAACCTCTAAATCAAAACTGTCTTGGTTTTTCAGCTCTTGTTATGCCTACAGGGATATCTTCTAAGGGTCCCCAATCTCAGGCAGCTGTTCCAAGCAAAGAATCCATTCCGTCTGATTGTATTAGGACTTCAAATGGAACACTTGTTAGTAAATCCCACCTTCAGATGTTTGAACAGGCTTTGAGCGCCCAGAGTGCGCTCTTTGGAGGGGGCATCTGTCAGGAACCAAGCCTCCAGATTAAAAAGAAAAAGAAAAGGTCTGGGAGGCATTCTGCTAAGAGGGGCTGTGTGGGGATTTGAACCTGTGGCTCTGTGGTTGCTATTTCTGTTTGCTTACATGTTGAGCCACAGCCAGTTCTAGCAATAGCATGGATCTTAAAAGATCTGATAAATAACTATTTGCCTTACTTGTTATTACACCTGTGCAACACACAGGTGTTCTCAATTCTGGAATTAATCAGAACCAACCCTGTGCAAAACCTCCCTATTTAAGGATGGCTTTTAGTCTGCATTTTTGTCTTCACATTGGATCTGTTTTGTCAAGTCAGAACCTGTTTCCTGTACTTCTTTGGAGAAAGATTTCCTTTGCACCTGTTTACAAGGTATTACCAGGAGAAAGCCTTTACCTTTAAACCTGTTACCAATCTTCAAGTTTGTTTCCTGCTTTATGCAAATTCCTGCACTCAGCTATTGCCAGGAGAAAGACTTCACCTTTGCACCTGTTTACAAGGTATTACCAGGAGAAAGCCTTTACCTTTAAACCTGTTACCAATCTACAAGTTTGTTTCCTGCTTTATGCAATTCCTGCACTTGGCCATTGCCAGGAGAAAGATTTCCTTTGCACCTGTTTACAAGGTATTACCAGGGCAAAGCCTTTACCTTTAAACCTGTTACCAGTTTGCAAGTTTGTTTCCTGCCTTCAGCAATTACAAGGAGAGAGACTTTACCTTTAAACCTGTTACCAGTTTGCAAGTTGTTTCCTGCATTGTGCAATTCCTGCACTCAGCAATTACAAGGAGAGACTTTACCTTTAAACCTGTTACCAGTTTGCAAGTTGTTTCCTGCATTGTGCAATTCCTGCACTCAGCAATTACAAGGAGAGAGACTTTACCTTTAAACCTGTTACCAGTTTGCAAGTTGTTTCCTGCATTGTGCAATTCCTGCACTCAGCAATTACAAGGAGAGAGACTTTACCTTTAAACCTGTTACCAGTTTGCAAGTTTGTATCCTGCCTTGTGCAAATCCTGCACTCAGCAATTAGTAGGAGAAAGACTTTCCTTTTTGAATCTGCATCTCTGCTTACTTTGTTTGTTTATTTTCACTCCTGCTGTATGTGGTCTTAACATACCTGAGTAGCATATTTAAATATTCTGCAAGTATTTGCTTAAACAAAGTATTCTGTTGTTTAAATAAATTTGTTTTCATTTTCAATCAGTATGGCTTCTACTAATCTTCCTTTAAAGCAACTGTTCCAGACAATGAGGCTCTCACATGATATCCTGAGACAGAACATGACAGAAATTTAGAGATTGAAACACATATAAATATGAAGACCATTTCCATGCATTGTTAAAGTGTCATAGAAAAAATAGGACTAAATCTATAGGAACTTCAGTTTTAGTATATAAGGGGGTGGGGGGGGAGTCAACGGGCAGGAGCCGTTCAAAAAGGTAAGGAGGGAAGTAAGGGGGCGAGGCTCTAAGTTGAAGTAAGGTTGTAATTAATACTATGAGGGGGACATGTTCAATCTAAGGAGGTGGAGGGAGATATAAATATATAATTGCTTCTTCCGTCAGCTATACTGATTGAGCTTAATACTAAACGATCTTCCAAGTGTCTTTATGGCTTGGGGCATGTAGGGCTGGGGTTAGCGGGAACTAGCCCAAGAAGGGCATTGAAATTTCACTATGAGGATAGTTAGGACTAGAAACATATACTATATAAGGCAGGCAAACAGTGTTATATACATTGAAGGGGGTTATACAACAAACTAGTGTGTTCAGATAAAATTGGGCTAACAGTGGTACCGAGATATGTTACCAAACAGATAGATCAAACATGACCTAAAGGAGAACTTTACATGTTCTTATAGCAGAGTCCCCTGCAGCCGGTGTATAACCTATGATGTATAGTGTAGGTCTGCCACAAAAGTTCCTATCTGCTATAAGATAATAACAAGAGTGTGACTTAGGATTCTATATTGAGCCTTGTGAGTTGCAACTTTAAAATCAGGAAAAACGAAGGGCAAAGTGTGTGGTGTTCCTGTAGATATCCTCATCTATAGCTATATAGTTGTAAGACACTTCAACAGTACTCTTCACTAGCATATGGGTATCAGAACATTGTGTACCACAGGGCAGCTTCTCCATGGTGGGTGGCCTACAGACAAAGTCTATACAGAGCAAGTGAGGGTTATTATATAGATCTATAAAAAAAACTATGTACAGAAAAAAAAATAGATCAAACATGAGCTGGAGCTATACTCTGTATATTCTAAAACGTGTGTCCCTTACAGTAGGTATATAGCATAAAATGTATGGGCTATAGATGCTGTCACTGTAGCTCCTATCTATGAAAAGATAGTGAAAAACCTAAGTGAGCAGTTTAAATCGTGCCTTAAGGGTTATAGCAATAAATTGGAAGGTATGAGGGACCGTGTATGGAGTTTTCCAACAGCCATAAACTTCTATACGTAAGAGTTAATCAAGCAATACAAAATATATACATTACAACTAGCGCATTTATCTAGTGTAATGCTATCAATATACATTACAGAAAGATTAGGTCAAACTGGAACTAGGGCTATACTTTACATATACTAATACATTTGTCCCACATAATAGGTATAGAGCACATAATGTATAGTGCGTGAGTTCTGTCATTCTAGTTGATATCTGTAAGAAGATGATGAAAAACATGAATGAACAATTTATGTTGTGCCTTATGAATTGTAACGGCCAATTGAGGAGAATGAGGGACAAGGAATGGAGTTCTCCAACAGCAAAACCTCTAGGTTTAAGGTTTTATCAGGCATTGCAGAACATATCTATACAGTCCATGTTTCTCAGAACCGGGAAGAAGCTGCTTTAACCAAGAAGGGACGTTGTAGGGGTTGTGGACACAATCTCCGTCGACCCCAGCTGCCTATAACAAAGCAAGAGTTTAGCCAATACCAGTTCTCCTCAGATGCTTGCCCCAATCATCGAAGTAAAGTTCTCCCCAGCGAGTCGCAGGGTGTGAAGGCCTTAATCTGTGCGCTATGAGAGAGAGAGTGGTGCCTGTGATCCTGTGACTTACGTCCTTCGTGAGGGCCTCCATTTGTCTAAGAGTAGTTGTGTACCTCGATGGAGCTACAAGTGCTATTAGTGAGCCGATAGTTCCATGTGGGGTGTAGGCAGACGTGTCGCTATGTGAGGGTATAGTTGCGGGTATGACGGCTACCAACCCCGCCCCGATCGGCCGCTTCGGAGCGAGGTCTTGGGCAACAGCAACAGTGTCCAAAGTAACGGCGGGCTTGCTTTGCGGAATAGTAAGGACTCCATCCTGAGGGTCCGAGTTGGTAGGCCTCACCTCCATTTTAGGTAGATTGGCTGAGCGGTAAGTACACAGAGGGGTCTCCTGTGGACAGGTAACCGTGTAAGGCGATTTTCCAGGCACACACTCTGAGGTGGTTGTGGTATCTCCCCGGCCTAGGGATAAGCAGTGGAGAAGCGAGCTGAAGTGGGCATCCATCCGGCTCTCAAGTGCAGTAAGTGCGTTGAGGATCTCTTTATCCATCTTAGTTGCGGGCTATAGAGCTGTCGCTCGCTTCAGTGATACAAAAGCACTCAGCTCAAATATTTTAAGGAATTTAATAAAATGTTAGTGCCGTTGCCGCTTAACCCATGTGGCCGGGGGGAGGGTGGTAAATATCTTTGTTAGGCCGTCTGCTGGAAAAGTTCCATAAAAAGCAAAAAGAGTAATAATCCGTCAAGATGGTTATAGCATTCTGTTCAGTGGATGAGTAGGCTTTAGTGTATAGTTATATGAACATGAAATGCTAAACATTTCAATAGATATACGATGGATTATTGGGTCTTCTATTGGAGCCTTAGAAATTGCGACCGGCCATATTCCATGCTTAGCCACGCCCCCCGTCAGTTATGTTTTAATGCTCAGGTGGAACCCCCAGTTCTTTTTTGTTCCTTATACATTGAGAAAACTTTAAGTTAATGCTGTTCAGGTGTCTCCTGTTGCAGATATGCCGCAGCTTTCTCCTCAAGCGTCCCAACTTTTTCAGTCTCCACATACAGTGCCCTGTGTTTCCTCTTGCAATCCTGTAGGATTTTCTCTACAAGACATTGCTTCCCAGGTATCCCTTGTGGTATCTGAGGCCTTGTCAGCTTTCCCCATGTTGCAGGGAAGGCGTAAAAGGAAATTTAAGGAAACAGTAATGTTTCTGATCAAGTTCTGGCTATCCAGAGTGTCCCTTCCCATAAGCCTGAGGAAGAAGACATGTCGGTAGCATCTGAGGGGAAAATCTCAGACAGAGTAATTCCTTCTTCTGATGCTGAAGTGGTAGCCTTTAAATTTAAGCTAGAACACCTTTGCTTATTACTTAAGGAGGTTTTGGCTACTTTGGACGACTGCGACACAATTATCGTAGTCAATCCTAAAAAGTCTAGTAAATTGAACAAATACTTTGATGTTCCCTCCACGGTAGAGGTATTTCCGGTTCCCGACCGTGCTGCAGAGATTATTGCTCGAGAATGGGAAAGACCTGTTATTCCTTTTTCTCTATCTCCTATTTTTTTATTATTGAGGTGGAAAACAGGATACAACATACATGCTATGTTTAAAAAAAATGCGCAAATACAGGAGAAAAAATAAATAAATCATATCTAATATACTTTTGATGGTATAGAGTCATATCCATTGTATCACAGAAACATTTAAACATACATAAGAGATACCTCACATTTTCAAATTTTGTCCATCTCCTATTTTAAAGAAAATGTTTCCTATAGCGGATTCTATTAAGGAGTCGTGGCAGACTGTTTCTAAGGTTGAAGGAGCGATCTCCACTTTTAGCCAAGAGGATTACCATTCCCATAGAGGATAGTTCTTTTAAAGATCCAATGGATAAAAAATTGGAGGCTTTACCAAAAAAAGATGTATGTCCACCAGGGTCTAAAATGGCAACCTGTGTGTATCGCCACTGTTACCAGTGCAGCGACTTACTGGTTTGATGCGTTGTCCGAATCTCTTCAGAAGGATACCCCTTTTGATGAGATCCAAGTCAGGATTAAGGCTCTCAAGTTAGCCAATTCCTTCATTACAGATGCTTCCTTACAGGTTATTAAACTGGGAGTCAAAATTTCTGGCTTTGTGGTCCTAGCCCGCAGGGCCTTGTGGTTGAAGTCCTGTTTTGCGGATGTTTCATCTAAATCTAAGCTCATGGCTATTGCTTACAAGGGTAAGACCTTGTTTGGCGGAAATTATCTCAGATATTACTGGAGGGAAGGGTTCTTTTCTTCCTCGAGATAAAAAGAATAAGCAGAAGGGACGTCAGAGTAATTTTCGTTCCTTTCATAACTTTAAAAAGCCAAGTCTTCCTCCCTTTCCTCTAAGCAAAATCAAGCCATGCCTTCCTGGAAGCCCAACCAGTCCTGGAATAAGGGAAAGCAATCAAAAAAGCCTTCAGCTGATTCCAAGTCAGCATAAAGGGTTAGCCCCCGATCCAGGAGCAGATCTTGTAGGGGGCAGACTCTTTTTTCCCCGGGCATGGATAAGATATGTACCGAATCCCTGGGCGGTGGACATGGTCTCCCAGGAACACAAAATAGACTTTAAATCTTTTCCGCCCAGAGGCAGGTTTCTCCTCTCCAGATTATCTGTAGACCAGATAAAAAGGAAGCGTTCTTACATTGTGTCAAGGACCTTGCCGCCCTGGGGGTAATAGTTCCAGTTCCCTTTCAGGAAAGGGGTCTAGGATTTTACTAAAATCTGTTTGTAGTTTCCAAAAAGGAGGAGGAAACTTTGACCAATCCTAGATCTAAAATGTTTAAACAAGGTTTCTCAGAGTGCCATCCTTCAAGATGGAGACTATACGCTTCATTCTTCCCTTGGAAGAAGAGGATCAGTTCATGACAACCATAGACCTAAAGGATGCATACCTTCATGTTCCCATTCACAGGGACCATCACAAGTTTCTGAGATTCGCCTTTTTGGACAATCATTTCCAGTTTGTTGCCCTTCCATTCGGCCTTGCCACAGTTACCAGAATTTTTTTCAAAGGTTCTGGGGGCTCTTTTAGCTGTGCTTCGATCTCGGAGCATTGCAGTGACACCTTATCTGAACGACATTCTGGTTCAGGCGGCATCTTTTCAACAAGCAGAATCTCATACTGAGATCTTGTTGTCTTTTCTTCAATCCCACGGATGGAAGGTGAATCGAAAAAAAAAAAAAGAAAAAAAGTTCTCTGGTTCCAGCTACAAGGGTCGTATTTTTGGGGACCATAACAGACTCCCTGTTATTGAAAAATTTTCTGACAGAGGTCAGAAAAAAAGATTTTTGACTCTTGTCTTGCCCTTAAGTGGCTCAATGTATGGAGGGTAATCGGTCTGATGGTGGCTTCCATGGACATCATTCCGTTTGTTCGGTTCCATCTCAGACCTCTGCAGTTATGCATGCTCAGACAATGGAACGGGGACTATACGGACCTGTCTCCGCGTGTAGATCTAGATCAGGCATCAATAGTCTCTTCCGTGGTGGCTCTCTCAGGATCATCTCTCCCAGGGTACTTGCTTCCGCAGACCCTCCTGGGTTATTGTGACCACGGATGCCAGCCTTCTAGGTTGGGGAGCAGTATGGGGCTCGTTGAAGGTCAGGGCTTATGGACCCAGGAGGAGTCAGTCCTGCCCATAAACATCTTGGAGCTGAAAGCAATCTTCAATGCTCTTCTGGCCTGGCCTCAGTTAGCCCCTGCGTGGCATCGCAGGATTTGGTATGCAGACCTAGTGGAAATGTCATCCTTTCCACCTTGGAGACTGCCTCTGAGGAAGGACCTACTTCAGGGTCCCTTCCTTCATCCAAATCTCGTTTCTCTGAAGCCGACTGCTTGGAGATTGAATGCTTATTTTTATCCAAGTGTGGATTTTCAGAGTCTGTCATTGAGACCTTGAGTCAGGCTTGTAAGCCTGTGACTCGCAGGATTTACTATAAGATCTGGCGTAATTACTTGTATTGGTGAAACCAAAGGATACTCTGAGTAGAGTAAGGATTCCTAGGATTTTGTCCTTTCTCCTGGATGGTCTGGAGAAGGATTTGTCGGCAAGTACTCTAAAGGGTCTGATTTCGGCATTGTCTATTTTGTTACATAAGCGCTTGGTGGATGTGCCAGACGTGCAATGATTTTGTTAGGCATTGGTTAGAATTCGGCCTGTGTTTAAACCGGTTACTCCTCCATGGAATCTTAACCTTGTTCTTAAAGTTTTACAACAGGCTCCGCTTGAGCCTATGCTTTCTTTAGATATAAAGATGTTATCTTGGAAAGTTTTGTGTTTCTTGTTGCCATTTCCTCTGCTGGGAGAGTTTCTGAACTCTCTGCTTTACAGTGTGATTCCCCTTATCTTACACTTTGATAAGCTGGTTCTGCGTACTAAGTTTGGTTTCCTGCCCAAGGTTGTTTCGGTCAAGAATATTAATCAGGAAATCGTTGTACCTTATTTGTGTCCTAATCCTTCTTCTCAGAAAGGACACTTGTTACATAATCTGGATGTTGTGCGAGCGCTAAAATTTTATTTGCAGGCAACTAAGGACTTTCGTCAGTCTTCTGCATTGTTTGTTTGCTTTTCTGGGAAACACAAGAGTCAGAAAGCTATGGCTACTTCACTTTCCTTTTGGCTAAAGAGAGTTATTCACTTGGCATATGAGACTGCTGTACAGCAACCTCCTGAGAAAATCACAGCTCATTCCACAAGGGCGGTTTCTTCTTCCTGGGCCTTCAAAAATGAAGCTTCTGTGGAACAGATTTGCAAGGCAAATTTGCAAGAAAGGATGTAATTGACACTAATGGCAACTTGTCCCACAAAAAAATCTCAGGTGACATATATATGCAGAACAGCTAAGAGAGTGAGGAATGGAAGGTTGGTAAGGTACACATACTCTCAATAACACAACACACATGCACTAACATACAGTCATAGAGGTTGGTGTTTGGAATCTATATTTCAATATAACTATGCTTTAAGACTGAGTGAAAAAGGTGTGAACCACTACACTAGAAAAGGAAGAAGGGGGTTCGGTGCACACACACACTAACATATAGGACACGTGTTTCTGCAAGTGAAAACCTTTCCTTCTTAGCTGATGAGAGTCCATAGCTTCTTAACATGTGGGAAATATTCCAGCCTATCAGGAGGAGGTCAAGAACCCTTAAAGAGCTTTAGCCTTTTCCACCTCCTCTCCCTTTCCAGTTTGTTCTTGGCCTCAGAGGAGAGAGTTTTAAGATTTCAGAGGCGCTCTGCTATCAAGAGTTTATAATTTTTTCATACCATTTGTGGGCTCAGTCCTGGCCTGGGACCCAGTACCACTAGGCAACTTCACTCCAAGTAGCTTTAAGTAGACTGAGTGAAAGAGTTATCCCAGTTATCTCAGTTTGACAAATGCTTAGACCTAAAGATCAGGGGCTTCTCTGACTCGTATATCTATACTTTGCTTTATGCGAGTAAGCCAGTTAAGCATATAATTTATCATAGCATCTGAAAAGCTTACTTTCTTTAATGTTCTTCTTGAGGGTTTTTTCTTTGAAATCCTTTAAAACAATTCCAAGAATATTTCAGTTCCCTCAGGATGGACTAGATAAGGGCCTATCAGCTAGTACTCTAAAGGGTTAGATATCAAATAAACTGTTCTGTTTCACAAAAAGTTAGATAAGTTGTCAAAACTTTTGTTCAAGCCCTGGTGAGAATTTGTCCTGTTAGACCAATTTCTCCTCCATGGAACTTGAATTTAGTTCTCTCTGTTCTGCAAGGGTCTCGTTTTTAACCTATGCATATTTTAGACTTTAAACTGGTGCCCTAGAAGTTCATTTCTTCTTCCTGTGGAGCAAATATATGATTTTCTTCCGAAGTTGGAATCTTCGGATAAAAATCATGAATTGGGCGTTTGTTATTTTTGTCCAAAGCCTTCTAATCCAAAGGGAAAGATTACTTCACAACCTAGATGTTGTACTATATTCAGGCTACTTAAAGACTTTAGACAAACTTCCAGTATATGTTTCTACTACTCTGGTCCTAGGAAGGGTCAGAAAGCTATGGTGGTGGCCCTGGCATCCTGACTCACGCAGATTAGTCGTAACACTTACTTGGTTGTGGTAAATCCCCCAACGAAAAGGGTAACTGATCACCCTACAATATAAATGATCTACTTTCAGGGATTTTTTTTTTTTTTGAATATTTTTTTTTATTGAGGTGATAAAAAAAACTTATAAAGCAAAAACCATGTTACAATGTAATTAAGGACATAAACATATGTCTACACATTGGTAGGTCTGTCAATAGGTTCACAGGATAGTCATGCAGAGCTACATCAGAACAGCACTAGTAAATTATAGTAAATAAATACATTTAGACATAGACTACCAATTTGAAAATAAATAACTATCAAAGTCAATGTCCAACCTCCTTTGTAGGTATAGTAGAAAGGTATCTTGCCCTCCTCAAGCTGGAGAGACCACTCTTGGGTCTCATTAGACTAGACAAAAAATATATGTAGGAGGGAATTCTAGCTCATCATACCAAAATGCTAGATTTAACAAGATATATTCTCTTCACTTGGAGCTTGAACTGAAATGTGTTTACCTAGCTGAGAACATAGAACATTTATATTTTACAATGGACTGAAAAGGGATATTATAAAAGTAATTTGCTCACCTCAAGCTGGAGAGACCACTCTTGGATCTCAGACTAGACAATGTTTACATATATGAGGGAAGACTTTCCAATCATGGCAAAAACATAACATTTAACAGGTTAAGATGCTTTCACTTGGAGCTTGGACTGAAACCTATGTGACTATCACATGTCTGGCAAATGAAAGTGTGCTGTAGAGTCAGCTATACATAGATACCTATCCCAATATTGCCCAAACTATCATCCAACGATATATAAAATAATTAACTGTTTTTATCCCTTCTACTCCAGCTATTTATGGTCACTCTCAATGTATAGGCAGCAAAGGTACTTACATCACAAGTGGGCTGGTATTCTATAGTGCTACTGGGAGCTATTTCTGCAATCTAATTCCTTCTCTGAAAAACGTATCACCAAAAGGATAGAGACCTTCCTGGCATACTAAGCAGAAATGTGGTTTTACTCCCCTCTAGTGGACAGAGCTGGTATATATGTAAAAGAGATAACTTAGAACTCTACCATCGGCACAGGTGCATAAGTTGTACCACTTAGAAAAGTAAAGATAGGTATATACTATTGTTACGGTACCAACTGTGTACCAAGGGTTAACCCCAGATGAACAATGTCCTGCATAGACAATCAGCAATTCACAACCCAGCCAGTTTCAGGTTTAAAACAGAATGACAACTTTATTTGAAGGCAGCACACAGATTTATACAGGTTTTTGACCCCCCCCTCAGATGGGGGTTGAAAGAATGTTGTACATTAGATAAAAGGGAGAAGCGCCCTTGACATGATACAATAGAATTATATTACTTAAATACTTTACTTAGGCAGATAACAACTTAAACACATTTGGCTTGTCTTATCACCTAGCGTCTGTTCTCTGAGGGTGATTAAACAATGGCCTGTTTATTACTTAAATGTAATTATAGCACACAATAGTTGAGGCCAGAAAACCTGTCTTTAGAAATTAGATTCTTAAAGCTAAACACAGTTAACTCTTTCAGTCCTGACAGAAGGGTCTGTCACATAGCTCCCCCCTTGTGGAACACTCCGGCAGACCCGGCTTGACCCTTTTGCGGGTCAACCTGGGGATGACCGGACTAGGAGGTGGTAGGCATGTCAGTTTGCTGGGACAATCCATCTGTATTCCCGTTATGAGAGAGAATCCCTGTCTGTATAAATAAGGGTTCAACCTCTTCAGTGCCCCGACTAGGGCTAAACAGTCCTTCAAAATATCATCGGCTTCTTTACGTGGTTTTTGTACCTGCTCTTTATAGGTATCCACAATCCCTTCATACTGACATAGGGTGCCCTTGAGTTGCTGCACCTCCCTATGAGCCAGTGTCAGCTTCTCCTCCAGTGTCACTAAGTTTGTCCTTAATGTTTCATGTTCCACTCTCAAGCTGGTGTTTTCTGCAGTCTGTCGGTGCAGCTTGTCTAGCAGAGATTCCTGTTCTAAACGTGCTTTTTCCTCTGCACTCCTCTTCTCTCCCGCTAGCACTGTTACATGATTATTTAACGTGACCATTTTATCCTCTACGTGACTCTTCTCCTTCATCAGCGCATTGTAACGTGACTCCCACATATCAATAGCGGATAGAGATTTACTGAGCTCAGCGTCCTGGGGCTTAGCAGCAGGGGGGTCAGTCTCTGCTGCACGGATCTGAGCACGGGTAGTCACAGGGTTAACATCAGCGGGACCCATGGGAGCATAGGCAGAAACAAGGGGGACCAAGGTATTTCCAAGGAGAACATCAGCTGGTAAATCCTTCATGACCCCCACATTCACAGGTCTAGCGCCCCCTCCCCAATCCAAATGCACCCTGGCAACAGGCAGGCGGAACACAGTGCCCCCTGCTACCCTCACAGCCACAGTGTCTCCTGTGTGCTGTTTCTCAGACACCAAGTTCTTTCGAAGCAAGGTCATGGTAGCACCAGTATCCCGTAGACCACTGACCTCCTTCCCATTCACTTTAACCAGTTGCCGGTTATTCCGGTGGGCAGCTTGCACAAGGTCTGCCTCATGTAGGATGCCCCAGCATTCTTGCGCCTCTACGTAGCGGGCCGCAGGCTGAGGATTACGTGGGATTCCGCTAGCGGGTCTTCTCCAGGACTGTGCTTGGTTCGCTGCGTTTAGGGGACACTCTGGTCTTTTGTGCCCTAGTTGCTTACATCCAAAGCACCGAATAGGTTGTGAGTAGCCCCGCGAATTGAACCAGGCTCTCTGAGGGTAGTTCGTGGCCCGAGACCGTGTGGTATAGCGGTGCGCTGGGGGTTGGTAACTGGCAGGTGCTGGGGTGACTGGGGGTCTGTACTCCACTCTGGCAGGGGGCTTAGTGGTAGCAGTGTCCAGTTTGCGGGCATCCGTATACTCATCTGCCAAGCGAGCCGCTTCATGCAGGGTGGAGGGTTTACGGTCCCGAACCCACTCTCGAACTCCTGCGGGTAACTTGTCGAAGCAGTGTTCCAACAGGAATAGCTGCAGCACCTCTTCCCCAGATACGGCTTGGCACCCCGTGATCCAGTGAGCTGCTGTGCGGTGCACCTTACATGCCCACTCAAGGTAGGAATCACCAGCTAATTTAACAGTGTCTCTGAACCGCCTCCGGTATAACCGCATACCTGGAGAGCAGAGCCTCTTTTACAGTATTATAATCCCCGACTTCCTCATCTGGAATGGCCCGAAAAGCCTCACTGGCCCGGCCGGATAATTTTCCGGCTAATATCGTGACCCAGTCCTCTGCGGGTACCTTGTGTAGTGCACATTGCCTCTCAAAATCTGCAAGGTACCCATCAATCTCTCCTTCTGTTTCCAGGAAGTTTTTAAAAGCTGCAAAATTTACTTTTCTCTTTTCCACTGGGTTTGCTGTGACTTGGGCTGCTGCAGCGCCGCTTTGGCGAAGTAGGTTGGCCTCCACAGCTGCTATGACCCGGTCGATAATTTCGGCAGATGGGTTGGGGCCATAATATGCCAGTCTTATTTTAACCGCCCGATCAAAGCTTGCTTCTTCAGGGGTTCTGTCTGATATGCTGGGCCCATTGGTTCCTTCTGTCCCTGGTACTCTTTCCATCTTAGTCAGTATTGTAATAATCCCCCTCTTCCTGAGGTTACTGGCTTGTGTAGTTGCTCTTCTGGGCGATAAGGATTATCCCACCGCTGCCACCAATGTTACGGTACCAACTGTGTACCAAGGGTTAACCCCAGATGAACAATGTCCTGCATAGACAATCAGCAATTCACAACCCAGCCAGTTTCAGGTTTAAAACAGAATGACAACTTTATTTGAAGGCAGCACACAGATTTATACAGGTTTTTGACCCCCCCTCAGATGGGGGTTGAAAGAATGTTGTACATTAGATAAAAGGGAGAAGCGCCCTTGACATGATACAATAGAATTATATTACTTAAATACTTTACTTAGGCAGATAACAACTTAAACACATTTGGCTTGTCTTATCACCTAGCGTCTGTTCTCTGAGGGTGATTAAACAATGGCCTGTTTATTACTTAAATGTAATTATAGCACACAATAGTTGAGGCCAGAAAACCTGTCTTTAGAAATTAGATTCTTAAAGCTAAACACAGTTAACTCTTTCAGTCCTGACAGAAGGGTCTGTCACAACTATGTCACGATCTATTAAGGTTTTATATACTTATGAGCTGAATTCCCATACTTGAGCATGAATATACCCTTGGATCTAATTGCACTTATCATGGGAAACATATAGATGGGAATTAGCACTAATCTAAGCAGCAGAGTTAGATTTGTGTTTGCATGAAATCTGGCCGCAAATCTTAATGTCTACACAAGCAGTTCTTATTAGTGAGCAGAATCGTCCAAATGATTAAGTGGAGTGACTGATTGACAGATTAATGCAGTCCCTTTGAAAATGGATGCAGCATAATATCTCACCCTATACCGGAGCTCAGGAACTCCTGCCACGAAAGTAGTCTGTTCTTAATAAATTAGATAGGGTAGGAGGCTCTGAACCAAAAGCCAGTGGTGCTAGTTAACAGAGACTCATTTCTAAGTTATGTACATCAATAACAATCCGGTGTCCATGTAACGTACTCTCAAGCACACTGCTGTCATAATGTTTAGGACATCGCTACTTCACTAAAGTTCATGAGCTCCCACCTTAAGTAATCGGTTGTGGTGATGCAGCATCTACTCAGCCTATTCCTCTTTTGCCAAGGGCCAGTGCAGGGTCAATAGAATTTATGTAGAGGAGCACGTACATAATGTTGTACTCAGGTGACTGTTGTGGCATCTTAACATCCAGCTGCACGAGACAAACTTTCTCACTGCCGCTTGCCATGTTCACTGTGTCGCTGCTCAGAAGCCGTTGCTGCGATAGTCTGCCAGATGGCGTTGTTTGTAGATGGGCAGCTCCCTGGTATGTCAAGGCTAGTGCCTTTACGTAGCTCGCCGCCTTAGGAGTGATCCAATCCCCAAGTTGCATATATCCGATAGCGGGGACAGCCTCCCTGAAATTCAGCAACGTTGGGGCATCTATGGCGTCCGGAAAGACCATAACCTCCGCTGCTGCATCCCCTGAAGTCCCGGTGTGGCCTCCAGCAGAGTTCTCTTTCTCCAGCTTTGGGTCATGGGGGATCTCCAACACCCCAGTTAGCTGCTCCTCTCCCCGTGGCTGGCCAGCATGTGTCAACATTTTCAGGTTAGTGGTGCCACCGAAGCCCCTTTTAATTAATAGGTGAAGGTTATGAAAATGTTCCTCAAGCATGCATAGCAGGGTTTTCACAGGTATCTGCAACTCCATTGCAGAAGGGGATAACTCAGCTCTTAGTGGTTGCGTGAGTGAGAATAGCTCACTCTGTACCCGCGTGAACGGGGTGGGTGTTGAGGCCTTCCCTATTCGGGCCGCCCAAGTCTCAACGGTCTGGACTAGACTGCAGGCAATACAGAAATAGAGGCATCAAACGATGCAGTGATCTTGATAGAATCTAAGCAAAATGAAATAGGTACAGGTTGTCAGATAATACTCTTAATACACGGCGGATAGTATTGTTCCAATGCTCAGCAGCTAGTATTGCGACCGATCATGGCCGCTGCCCGGACACGCCCCCTACTTTCAGGGATTTTAAGGATGATGCCTCCTTGGAATAGATTTGCAAGGTGGCATCTTGGTCTTCCCTTCAAACTTTTTCAAAATGTTATAATTTTGACATTTATGCTTCTTCTGCAGCTTTTGGCAGTAAAGTCCTTCAGGCCGCAGTGTTCAGCAAATAGGAACTGCCTACTTATGTCCCACCCTTTCTTAACATGGACTCTCAGCTTGGGTATTGCATCCCACGTTATAAAGCTATGGACTTATCAGCTAAGAAGGAAAACAGAATGTATGCTTACAGATAAATTTATTTCCTTCGGGCTGATGAGAGTCCATAGCCCCTAACCTTTTTTTCTGTCTCTCCTCCGCTTGGCTATATGTAAACTGGAGAGGAGGTGGGAGGGGCTAAAGCTGAGGGTTCTTGACCTCCTCCTGATAGGCTGGAATATATCCCACGTTATGAAGCTATGGCCTCTCATCAGCCCGAAGGAAATACATTTATCGGTAAGTATAAATTCTGTTTTTTGTAACTCTGTAAACTCTTTATTTGGGCAGATTTTAATTAAAGCTCTCTCTGGTAAAGAAACAAATGTCTGGTAAATCATTAGCCTGGAATTACTATTAGGAAAAGTCTCAGAGATATTGCCACTATACTAAAGGAGCACTACATATAATATTAAGCTGGGAATAGTGGTAATGAGTTAATTGTGTACAAGTGTGTGGTGAGTTGACACTAGCGGTTATTACATTCATTACACAATGCAGGAGGGTATTATCCCTAGCATATCTAAAGTGTATTTATTGAAAGTCATCCTGGTGGACTTGGAGAAATACTTGTACAAACCTGAGCTATTTGTGCTTTGTTGAAAGTTTATTTAACCCTTTAACAACCTCCGATGTACAGGGTACAGTTGATATAGCCCCTTATGTGGCCTCAGAAATAGCCCAGGTTTTGCCGATGGCGGCAAGACCACACTATAGCTGCATGCCCCCGGAAGTAAGGCATGCAGTACTAGCGCAGTTTCACTGCTGTCGGCAAAGTTGAACCAGTCACAAGACCGTGAGTTGGTTGTTAAGGGTTTAAAAGTATGATTTCTAAACTAAATGCAGGACAAAAAATATTTTGATATCCTTCATATACCAAAGATAAGTCAGAACTATGGTAAATAATTTAAAGCATATTAGCTAAGGCCAGAAATGTCTTGTATGCAAAAAATAAAAGACAGCTGGTGGTAGATTATGGGCAGTACTAACCTCTTCAACCATCACCCTGAATTTGCTCTTGGTACTCAGTACCGGCTTCACCCCAGACAGCCACTGGACATTTGAGAAGACCTTGGCAGGTCCGATCAGTTCTTGACCAGGATAGAATCCATAAGAGTCATCAAAAAACAGACCCTGAGGGGAGAATAAATACTTTATTCAACCTTATTTTTTAAAATGATTAGGTTTAAATAGTTATGATACCCAAACATTTTCTTTTGTGATTCAGACATATACAGGTTCAGAGTATACACTTTTTAAACAAAGTTTCCAATTTACTCGATATTCTTTGTTGAAAAGATATCTAGGTAGGTGTCTGGAGCACTACATGACAGGAAATAGTGCTGCCATCTATTGCAAAACTGCTGCCATATAGTACATATATGATCCAAACACGTGCATGCTACTGAGCTTACGTCCCTGCTTTTCAACAAAAGATAACAAGAGAACAAAGCAAATAAGTGAAATAGGAAGTTGTTTAAAAGTGTATGTTCTATCTGGATCATGAAAGAAAAAAAAGTTGGGTTTCATGTCCCTTTAAGAACTAATAGCAATAGCAACAGAGTGATAAATATTAAGCAGAGTATTGGGACAAGGCCATTTCCTAAGGTTTAAAAAGCAGGCATTACCGAATCACTGGCATGGGGACAGACATCATACAGTTTAGATGCATCCTCTGTGCTCATGGAACACCTGAAAAAAAAAAAAAGGAAGCAATGAGCACTAAATTTATCCTGGTCTCTAAAATGTTTCCCACAAAGAAAAAGGAATTCAATACGTTATTAGCAGTGTTCTCTCTAGGACCAATTTAAAAGGTACAATAACATTAAACTTTCTGGATTCAGAACATGCAATTTTCCAATTTACTTCTATTGTTCAATAGGCTTCATTCTCTTGGTGTCCTTATTGAAAAGTATAGGTAGGCTCATGAGCAGCGATGTTCTACTGGGAGCTATTTGCTGATTGATGGCTGCACATATATATGCCCCTCGTCATTAGCTCCTCAGATAGCTCTCAGTAGTGTTGTACTACTTTAAAAAAAAAAAAAAAAAAAAAAATACTTTTTGGTGGGGCCCATAATCATCCTTTGTGCTGAAAAGATGGCGGCAGAGCAACGGCTGGAAAACCGGGATGGATGAGAATAAGACAAGAACGAGTGTCCGGTTGCAGGAGTAAAGCAGGGGCTGGAAATAACCCAGATTATTAAGGAATTGTAGCAGCTAAATGGACAGTTTCATTGGGATTTCCAATGGTAAAAGGGATATTGCTCACGCTGCCTGAGACTTAAAGGGAAAGGAAAGTCAAAATTTAAATGTGCAAGATTCAGATAGAGCATGTCATTTTAAGACACTTTTAAATTCACTTCTATTTTCAAATGTGCTTTGTTCTCTTAGTATCCCTTGTTAAAAAATGAATACGCACATATCATACACTAGTGGGAGCTGCTGCTAATTGGTGCCTGCACAAATTTGTCTCTTGTGATTGGCTAACTAGATATTTTCAGCTTCCTGTCAGTAGTGCAATGCTGTCCCTTCAGCAATGGATAACAACAGAATGAAGAAAAATTTATAATAGAAGTAAATTGGAAAGTTGTTTAAAATTGTATGTTCTATCTGAATCATAAAAGAAAATGTTGGGGTTTACTATCCCTTTAAGAAAAACATTGAATTTCAATATGGGAAATAGGCATAAGTTTACTGTGGAAAAAGTAAGTTGAGATGCTAGTGCCTGTGAGGCTCCACCCACATGGTGACTTCTTAATCTTGTGTCGGCGTTATGTTGAACATGGGACTATTTTACCTCATGAATGAATGACAAGGACATGTAACATGACGTGGTATCATGTGATGAATGCATAATTATGGTCACCACGTGGGAACAATGCGTATCTCATATTAGGCTACTGAGTGAATGTAGGTTAGAATTACTAAGACGATTGGTGGTTTAACCTGATTTATACTCGACAGATCTGGGAGCGGCTCGCCTTTGATAAAGCTTCAGCAAAACGTACATCAGGCATTTCAGAGCTGCTTCCTGATGTTAAAGTGAATGTGCTAAGGGCTACTTTGCCCCTACATTGAGGTTTGATTGATCTTATGAACTATAATTGCTATGCATACATGTCATTTTTTTTTTTAGGAGGCTTATGTCACGGATACCAGACAGCTAAGGCTACCCCCCCCCCCCCCTACAACCTGTTGTTTCTCAGTGGTTTTGGGCTCCTCAGAGCAGCCACAATCTCTGGAAGCTTTTGTTTGCTTGTTTTGTGAAGTGTGTATAAAAGGTCAAGAGCTGTGGCAACTATCAGAGGGGAGCTCCTTTAGGAACCGGGGGTTTTGGACACCCCTAACCCCATAACTTCAATAGACTAACTCCAGTCCCCAGTAACAAATCATGCTGATTTTTGGCATCTGGGCACCAAGAGCTTTAAAATTACACCCTGGAAGTGCCGCCGCTCCACCGGGATCACCCTGAAACCGCCACCCCTATGTATTGGGATTATGTGGGACTGTGGCTCCTATGGAGGTGCCGGGTTGTCTGGAGGGGCAGGAATGGCGGGAAAATAGTGGGATTGTCCAGGGTCTTATCAATATGAGCTGTCTGTATAAAAGGAGTGTGTGTTTTCAATAAAATCAGTTCTATTTTTCACCTGAATGCTAGTCTGTCTAGTTATTTGGGTGGGCTCCTGCTAGAATCACTTTCCTGTGCTACATAGCCACTTGTTCTAGGCAGAGGAAGGACCCGGTCGACGGCGCTACCCAGTCGGGGTAGCGGGGTATCCGTCACAGCTTAGTACAGGGACACCCAGTTCTTTTTAAATAATTGGTGCAGCTGTACAGCATGAGGGTAGATAGTGCCCGTCCTCATTTGCTCCTTTGGGGGGGTTTAAAGCAATTTCTACAGACATTTATAGGGATCTTTTTATTTTGCTGTACGTACACCAATGGGGATAGTTCCCATTTTGTACAGGGCTCGGATTAACTTCACAGGGAGTAGAATTACTTTTACTTACGTTTTTTTGTTCCCTTTTAATTCAGGTTAAATGTGAAGTTTTAGCATTATACCCAGATGGTTGAGTAGTAGATTGGGGTGTGATATATGTAGATTTGTATAAGTGCTGTGGAGTCTGTTGGCGCTCAAATAACTAATACTAATAAGCACCTGGGGTCAACCGTTTCTTTTCTTTATCATGAAAAAAAAAAATAGGAGGTTCTGATCACCCAGACAAGTGCCAAGCAGGCTGCTACGATGAGCGAGATTGAGTGGAGAGGACATACTATGCTTGTTAAGATAGACCGTGTGCAGATTTTCCTGCATGGGTTGGCAGATACCAAGGCTGCCTTTGCAAAGGCTGAGAATGTAGAGACCAAGGAACACTTGTCTGTGTTAAGTGAATGCAGAGATCACTAAGGCATGCGTGAATAGCTTAAAAGCAGAGCAGATGGAGAGAGATGCAATTATAGATGGAGAGATCAGGAGTGTGTCCAACTTACAGTACCGGCAAGAACAGCTTAAAGGGACACTAAACACAAATATTTTCTTTCATGATTCAGATAGAGCATGCAATTTTAAGCAACTTTTGAATTTACTCCTATTAATTTTTCTTCGTTCTCTTGCTATATTTATTTGGAAAAAGCTGGACTCTAAGCTAAGGAGCTGGCCCATTTTTGGTTCAGCACCCTGGATAGCGCTTGCTGACTGGTGGGTACATTTAGCCACCAATCAGCAAGCGCAACCCAGGCTCCTAAGCTTACAATCTTGCTTTATCAGATAAAGATAGCAAGCGAACAAAGAAAAAATAGGAGTAAATTAGAAAGTTGCTTAAAATTGCTGCTCTGAATCTTGAAAGAAAAAAAAAAATAGGGTTTAGTATCGCTTTAAAGGAGCCGCCAGATGTTCAGAAATGTATCATGCAGGTGAAATAATTTTCTGTACCATAGGGAACCCTCCCATTCCTCCCTCTCTAGCGATGGGCTAACCACCTGACTCCCTCTCTCCCCCACGGCACCACCATAGCAGATACAGTGACAAAGTGATCTGGCTTCATATGGTGAAAGAAGCATGATCAGTACCCCCTTACCCTATGAAGGCAGATGCCTTCTGCCCCCGGCTGCAATCTCGGCTGTCTAAACTGACCATGTTGGATGTAGGTACTATATCACACAGTTATTTGCCCAGTGTGTACTGTTGAAAAAGTACCTACGTCCATATGGCACTGAAGGGGAAGAGAAATAAAATAAAAAAAAATTCTAAAAACAGAATTTATGCTTACCTGATAAATTACTTTCTCCAACGGTGTGTCCGGTCCACGGCGTCATCCTTACTTGTGGGATATTCTCTTCCCCAACAGGAAATGGCAAAGAGCCCAGCAAAGCTGGTCATATGATCCCTCCTAGGCTCCGCCTACCCCAGTCATTCGACCGACGTACAGGAGGAAATATGCATAGGAGAAACCATATGATACCGTGGTGACTGTAGTTAGAGAAAATAATTCATCAGACCTGATTAAAAAAACCAGGGCGGGCCGTGGACCGGACACACCGTTGGAGAAAGTAATTTATCAGGTAAGCATAAATTCTGTTTTCTCCAACATAGGTGTGTCCGGTCCACGGCGTCATCCTTACTTGTGGGAACCAATACCAAAGCTTTAGGACACGGATGAAGGGAGGGAGCAAATCAGGTCACCTAAATGGAAGGCACCACGGCTTGCAAAACCTTTCTCCCAAAAATAGCCTCTGAAGAAGCAAAAGTATCAAATTTGTAAAATTTGGCAAAAGTGTGCAGTGAAGACCAAGTCGCTGCCTTACATATCTGGTCAACAGAAGCCTCGTTCTTGAAGGCCCATGTGGAAGCCACAGCCCTAGTGGAGTGAGCTGTGATTCTTTCAGGAGGCTGCCGTCCGGCAGTCTCATAAGCCAAACGGATAATGCTTTTAAGCCAAAAAGAAAGAGAGGTAGAAGTTGCTTTTTGACCTCTCCTTTTACCAGAATAAACAACAAACAAAGAAGAAGTTTGTCTGAAATCTTTAGTGGCCTCTAAATAGAATTTTAGAGCACGGACTACGTCCAAATTGTGTAACAAACGTTCCTTCTTTGAAACTGGATTCGGGCACAAAGAAGGTACAACTATCTCCTGGTTAATATTCTTGTTGGAAACAACTTTCGGAAGAAAACCAGGCTTAGTACGCAAAACCACCTTATCTGCATGGAACACCAGATAGGGCGGAGAACACTGCAGAGCAGATAACTCAGAAACTCTTCTAGCAGAAGAAATTGCAACCAAAAACAAAACTTTCCAAGATAATAACTTAATATCTACTGAATGTAAGGGTTCAAACTGAACCCCTTGAAGAACTGAAAGAACTAGATTAAGACTCCAGGGAGGAGTCAAAGGTCTGTAAACAGGCTTGATTCTAACCAGAGCCTGAACAAACGCTTGAACGTCTGGCACAGCTGCCAGCCTTTTGTGAAGTAAAACAGATAACGCAGAAATCTGTCCCTTCAGAGAACTTGCAGATAATCCCTTCTCCAAACCCTCTTGTAGAAAGGATAAAATCCTAGGAATTTTTATCTTGTTCCATGGGAATCCTTTAGATTCACACCAATAGATATATTTTTTCCATATCTTATGGTAAATTTTTCTAGTTACAGGCTTTCTAGCCTGAATCAGAGTATCTATTACAGAATCTGAAAACCCACGCTTTGATAAAATCAAGCGTTCAATCTCCAAGCAGTCAGTTGGAGAGAAACCAGATTCGGATGTTCGAATGGACCTTGAACAAGAAGGTCCTGTCTCAAAGGTAGCTTCCATGGTGGAGCCGATGACATATTCACCAGGTCTGCATACCAAGTCCTGCGTGGCCACGCAGGAGCTATCAAGATCACCGAAGCCCTCTCCTGGTTGATCCTGGCTACCAGCCTGGGAATGAGAGGAAACGGTGGGAAAACATAAGCTAGGTTGAAGGTCCAAGGTGCTACTAGTGCATCTACTAGAGTCGCCTTGGGATCCCTGAATCTGGACCCGTAACAAGGAACCTTGAAGTTCTGACGAGACGCCATCAGATCCATGTCTGGAATGCCCCATAATTGAGTTATTTGGGCAAAGATTTCCGGGTGGAGTTCCCACTCCCCCCGGATGGAATGTCTGACGACTCAGAAAATCCGCTTCCCAATTTTCCACCCCTGGGATGTGGATTGCAGACAAGTGGCAGGAGTGATCCTCCGCCCATTGAATTATCTTGGTCACTTCCTCCATCGCCAGGGAACTCCTTGTTCCCCCCTGATGGTTGATATATGCAACTGTCGTCAGGTTGTCTGATTGAAACCTTATGAATTTGGCCTTTGCTAGATGAGGCCAAGCTTTGAGAGCATTGAATATCACTCTCAGTGCCAGAATGTTTATCGGGAGAAGAGATTCTTCCCGAGACCATAGACCCTGGGCTTTCAGGGGTTCCCAGACCGCGCCCCAGCCCACCAGACTGGCGTCGGTCGTGACAATGACCCACTCTGGTCTGCGGAAGCTCATTCCCTGTGACAGGTTGTCCAGGATCAGCCACCAACTGAGTGAATCTCTGGTCCTTTGATCTACTTGAATCGTCGGAGACAAGTCTGTATAATCCCCATTCCACTGTTTCAGCATGCACAGTTGTAATGGTCTTAGATGAATTCGTGCAAAAGGAACTATGTCCATTGCTGCAACCATCAATCCTATTACTTCCATGCACTGCGCTATGGAAGGACGAAGAACAGAATGAAGAACTTGACAAGAGCTTAGAAGTTTTGATTTTCTGACCTCTGTCAGAAAAATTCTCATTTCTAAGGAGTCTATTATTGTTCCCAAGAAGGGAACTCTTGTTGACGGGGAAAGAGAGCTTTTTTCTATGTTTACTTTCCATCCGTGAGATCTGAGAAAGGCTAGGACGATGTCCGTATGAGCCTTTGCTTTTGACAGAGACGACGCTTGAATCAGGATGTCGTCCAAGTACGGTACTACTGCAATGCCCCTTGGTCTTAGAACCGCTAGAAGGGACCCTAGTACCTTTGTGAAAATTCTCGGAGCAGTGGCTAATCCGAAAGGAAGTGCCACAAACTGGTAATGCTTGTCCAGAAAAGCGAACCTTAGGAACTGATGATGTTCCTTGTGGATAGGAATATGGAGGTACGCAGCCTTTAAATCCACCGTGGTCATAAATTGACCTTCCTGGATGGTAGGAAGGATCGTTCGAATGGTTTCCATTTTGAATGATGGAACCCTGAGAAATTTGTTTAGGATCTTGAGATCTAGAATTGGTCTGAACGTTCCCTCTTTTTTGGGAACTATGAACAGGTTGGAGTAAAATCCCATCCCTTGTTCTCTTATTGGAACTGGATGAATTACTCCCATCCTTAACAGGTCTTCTACACAATGTAAGAATGCCTGTCTTTTTATTTGGTTTGAAGATAATTGAGACCTGTGGAACCTTCCCCTTGGGGGTAGTTCCTTGAATTCCAGGAGATAACCTTGAGAAACTATTTCTAGTGCCCAAGGATCCTGAACATCTCTTGCCCAGGCCTGAGCAAAGAGAGAAAGTCTGCCCCCCACCAGATCCGGTCCCGGATCGGGGGCCATCCCTTCATGCTGTTTTGGTAGCAGTGGCAGGCTTCTTGGCCTGCTTACCCTTGTTCCAGCCTTGCATCGGTCTCCAGGCTGGTTTGGGTTGAGAAGTATTACCCTCTTGCTTAGAGGATGTAGAAGTAGAGGCTGGTCCGTTTCTGCGAAAGGGACGAAAATTAGGCTTATTTCTAGCCTTAAAAGACCTATCCTGAGGAAGGGCGTGGCCCTTTCCTCCGGTGATGTCTGAAATAATCTCTTTCAAATCAGGACCAAACAGTGTTTTGCCCTTGAAAGGGATGTTAAGCAATTTTGTCTTGGAAGACACATCCGCTGACCAAGACTTTAGCCAGAGCGCTCTGCGCGCCACGATAGCAAACCCAGAATTTTTCGCCGCTAATCTCGCTAATTGCAAAGCGGCATCTAGAATAAAAGAGTTAGCCAATTTAAGTGCATGAACTCTGTCCATAATCTCCTCATACGAAGATTCCTTATCGAGCGACTTTTCTAGTTCTTCGAACCAGAAACACGCTGCCGTAGTGACAGGAACAATGCATGAAATTGGTTGAAGAAGGTAACCTTGCTGAACAAACATTCTTTTAAGCAAACCCTCTAATTTTTTATCCATAGGATCTTTAAAAGCACAACTATCTTCTATGGGAATAGTAGTGCGTTTGTTTAGAGTAGAGACCGCCCCCTCGACCTTAGGGACTGTCTGCCATAAGTCCTTTCTGGGGTCGACTATAGGAAATAATTTCTTAAATATAGGGGGAGGCACAAAAAGGTATGCCGGGCCTTTCCCATTCCTTGTTTACTATGTCCGCCACCCGCTTGGGTATAGGAAAAACATCGGGGGGCACCGGAACCTCTAGGAACTTGTCCATTTTACATAATTTCTCTGGAATGACCAAATTGTCACAATCATCCAGAGTAGATAATACCTCCTTAAGCAGTGCGCGGAGATGTTCTAATTTAAATTTAAATGTTACAACATCAGGTTCAGCTTGTTGAGAAATTTTCCCTGAATCTGAAATTTCTCCCTCAGACAAAACCTCCCTCCTGGCCCCTTCAGATTGGTGTGAGGGTATGTCAGAAGCGTTATCATCAGCGTCCTCTTGCTCTTCAGTGTTTAAAACAGAGCAATCGCGCTTTCTTTGATAAGTAGGCATTTTAGATAAAATATTTGCAATAGAATTATCCATAACAGCCGTTAATTGTTGCATAGTAATAAGTATTGGCGCACTAGATGTACTAGGGGCCTCTTGTGTGGGCAAAACTGGTGTAGACACAGAAGGGGGTGATGCAGTACCATGCTTACTCCCCTCATCTGAAGAATCATCTTGGGCACTATTATTATCTGTGGCATCATTTTCCCTACTTTGTTTGGACACCATGTAACAATTATCACATATATTTAAATGGGGAGACACATTGGCTTTCATACATATAGAACATCGTTTATCTGATGGTTCAGACATGTTAAACAGGCTTAAACTTGTCAACAAAGCACAAAAAACGTTTTAAAATAAAACCGTTACTGTCACTTTAAATTTTAAACAGAACACACTTTATCACTGAATATGCGAAAAAGTATGAAGCAATTGTTCAAAATTCACCAAAATTTCACCACAGTGTCTTAAAGCCTTAAAAGTATTGCACACCAAATTTGAAAGCTTTAACCCTTAAAATAACGGAACCGGAGCCGTTTTTACATTTAACCCCTATACAGTCCCAGGAATCTGCTTTGCTGAGACCCAACCAAGCCCAGAGGGGAATACGATACCAAATGACGCCTTCTATAAGCTTTTTCAGTGGATCTTAGCTCCTCACACATGCATCTGCATGCCTTGCCTTCCAAAAACAACTGCGCATTAGTGGCGCGAAAATGAGGCTCTGCCTATGACTAGAGAAGGCCCCCATCTGAAAAAGGTGTCCATACAGCGCCTGCCGTTTTTTTAACAACAATCCCCAAGATTATAATAACTATAAAGCGCTATAATCTGTCAAATATGCTTAGCAAGTAATCGTTTTAGCCCAGAAAAATGTCTACCAGTTTTTTAAGCCCTTATAAAGCCTTTATTCTTATACTTAATCTAAGAAAATGGCTTACCGGTCCCCATAGGGAAAATGACAGCCTTCCAGCATTACCAAGTCGTGTTAGAAATGTGGCCAGTCATACCTCAGGCAGAAAAGTCTGCCAACTGCTTCCCCCAACTGAAGTTACTTCATCTCAACAGTCCTGTGTGGAAACAGCAATCGATTTTAGTAACGTTTGCTAAAATCATCTTCCTCTCACAAACAGAAATCTTCTTCTCTTTTCTGTTTCAGGGTAAATAGTACATACCAGCACTATTTTAAAATAACAAACACTTGATTGAAGAATAAAAACTACATTTAAACACCAAAAAACTCTTAGCCATCTCCGTGGAGATGTTGCCTGTGCAACGGCAAAGAGAATGACTGGGGTAGGCGGAGCCTAGGAGGGATCATATGACCAGCTTTGCTGGGCTCTTTGCCATTTCCTGTTGGGGAAGAGAATATCCCACAAGTAAGGATGACGCCGTGGACCGGACACACCAATGTTGGAGAAAGATAGTTTTATATTTAAGATATATTAAAAGCCAAAAGGTTATTCCCCCTGAAATAAGGATTTATGTTTATGTAGCAACAGGGCTGCAATTATTTTTTTGGTAAATTAATTAAATTAGCCCATTCACAATGCCGCCTCCCCCAGAGGAGCATTTTCTTTTCGGTCTAGAAGATATCACATACTCTTTGTTTTGTAGTACGTAAAACTGAGTATGTGTCTGCAGAGATAACGCGCCTCTTCTTCACAGCAAAACATACAGAGTTGAGAAATAGATCTTAAAGGATCTCAAAAACCCCAAATGTTTCTATTATGATTTAGATAGAGAAAAACAGGTTTTCAGATTTAGTTCTGTTATTAAATGAGCTTCATTGTCTTGGCATCCTTTGGGTGAGCCAACAACAAGAGGCATATATCAGCAGCCACCAATCAGTAGCTAGATTATAGTGGTGCATAGCTGCTCCTGAGCCTACCTGTGTGTGCATTTCAGAATACTAAGAGAATGAAGCATATGATAGAAGTAAATTGTTAAGTAATTTTTATGCCATTGCTCCCCTGCAAACCTTTGTACACAGCATAAACCTTTAATAAGTTTCAAGAAGCTCAATGAATACAATATTGAATGGAGTGGAACTGATCTGCACAAGGACCTAAGTGTGAGGAGGGAGGGGCAAGCATTAAAGGGACACTGAACCCAAATTATTTCTTTTGTGATTCAGATAGAGCATGCAATTTTAAGTAACTTTCTAATTTACTCCTATTATCAATTTTTCTTCGTTCTCTTGCTATTTTTTTATTTTAAAAAGAAGGCATTTAAGCTTTTTTATTAGTTCAGACCTCTGGACAGCACTTTTTTATTGGTGGATGAATTTATCCACCAATCAGCAATAATAACCGAGGTTGCTAACCAAAAATGGGCCGGCATCTAAACTTACATTCTTGCATTTCAAATAAAGATACCAAGAGAATGAAGAAAATTTGATAGGAGTAAATTAGAAAGTTTCTTAAAATTTCATGCTCTATCTGAATCACAAAAGAAAAAATATGAGTTCAGTGTCCCTTTAAAATGAAAGTAAAAACTATAATGATATTGTTTTAGTTAAATAATGGATTGCTGTTAATAATTTGATTATTTTTCTTTAGTTAAATAAAACTAGTTCAATTATAATTTAAAAAGTAATGATTTTTTTTCTCCAATTAATAAAGAATGATTAACCTATTAAACTGGAGAAAGTTCAACTCCCAATAACGTCATTCATTCCAATGTACCAGGCAGTCCATTAAGTACAAGATGGGTTCTGTAGGTTTGTTCTTAAATTGAATTTGTTTGTAATTTGGAACAGGCACTTTTTTTTTTTTTTTTTTAGGTGAAACTCTAGCCAAACATTTTTTTACTTTTGGATATCATAGGGAAAAGTTTGTTTTGCTATCTGTGCCCCTGTTCAGAAAATGTCACATCACTTTCTTTCCTTGTGACAATTGGATTTTGAATATTTTGGGTTATCGTGAAAAGGATTGGCGATAAAACTCTATTTTATTTGTAAGTATGAGTTGTACTTAAAGGGACAGTCAACACCAGAAATGTTGTTGTTTAAAAAGAAAGATAATCCCTTTATTACCCATTCCCCAGTTTTGCATAACTAACACAGTTATATTAATATACTTTTTACCTCTGTGATTACCTTTTATCTAAGCCTCAGCAGACTGCCCCCTTATTTCAGTTCTTTTGACAGACTTGAATTTTAGCCAATCAGTGGTCACTCCAGGGTAACGTCACATGCATGAGCTCAATGTTATCTATATGAAACACATGAACTAATGCCCTATGGTGGTCAAAATGCATTCAGATTAGAGGCAGTCTTCAAAGTCTAAGAAATTAGCATATGAACCTCCTAGGTTTAGCTTTCAACTAAGAATACCAAGAGAACAAAGCAAAATTGGTGATAAAAGTAAATGGGAAAGTTGTTTAAAATTACATGCCCTATCTGAATCATGAAAGTTTATTTTTGGACTTGACTGTCCCTTAAAATGGACAGTCAAGTCCAAAAAAAACCCCTCATCTTTCCAATAGGGCATGTAATTTTAAACAACTTTCCAATTTAATTTTATCACCAATTTTGCTTTGTTCTCTTGGTATTCTTAGTTGAAAGTTAAACCTAGGAGGTTCATATGCCAATTTCTTAGACCTTGAAATGCATTTTGATAGTTTTTCACCACTAGAGGTCATTAGTTCACGTGTTTCATATAGATAACAATGAGTTCATGCACGTGAATTTACAATGGAGACAGCTCTGATTGGCTAAAATGCAAGTCTGTCAAAAGAACTGAAATAAGGGGGCAGTCTGCTGAGGCTTAGATACAAGGTAATTACAGAGGTAAAACGTGTAAAATTATAACTGTGTTGGTTATGCAACACTGGGGAATTGATAATTAAGGGATTTATCTATATTTTAAAACAACAAAAATTCTGGTGTTGACTGTCCCTTTAAGTCTTTTTTAAATTATATTTATTTTGGTTATTACCATGTCTGTAACCTGGGGACTGCCTGTATTTCGAATGGTAATAACCAAATAAATTAATTGTCTGGCATAACTGGAAAACTAATATAAAAAGTTATAATATTAAAAATGAAACCTTTATGTAGAAAACCATTATTTAAATTGAGTCTTACGGATTAGTGATTTAAAGGGACAGTCAACACCAGAATTTGTGTTTAAAAGGATAGATAATCCCTTAATTACCCATTCCCCAGTTTTGCATAACCAACACAGTTATATTAATACACTTTTTACCTCTGTAATTACCTCTGCAGACTGCCCCCTTATCACATGACATATTATTTATTATCTATTGACTTGCATTTTAGCCAATGAGTGCAGTGTCTGCAACAAGCCACGGGCGTGATCACAATGTTATCTATATGGCTCACATGAACTAGCTCTCCCCTGTTGTGAAAAGCAAATAAAAAAGCATGTGATAAGAGGCTGCCTTTAAGGGCTTAGAAATCATGAGAGCCTTCCTAGGTTTCAACAAAGAATACCAAGAGAACAAAGCAAAATTGGTGATAAAAGTACATTGTAAAGTTGATTAAAATTACATGTCCTATTTGAAACATGAAAGTTTTTTTTGGACTCGACTGTACCTTTAAATAGTAATTTAAATCAATTTGACTTAAACTAAATCCACCCTGCTGTGATCAATCAATTTAAAAAGAAGGGAAAAGGTACCTGGAACCATTAGACAGCTTGAGGATAACTTGGTTCTTGAGGTCATACACCTTGCCCAGCCAGCAGTCGTATGCAACATAATCTCCATACATTATGGGCTAAATAGATAATAAGCATTAAGTCAGTATGTACAGGAACAAATCAGCCAGAGACGAGAAATGTTTCTCATCCCGCCGTCACACGCACAGCCCAGATCCCCCACACCTAGATATGGCACGGCAGCCCGCCGTCACACGCACAGCTCATATACCCCACACCTAGATATGGCAAGGCAGCCCGCCGTCACACGCACAGCTCATATACCCCACACCTAGATATGGCACGGCAGCCCGCCGTCACACGCACAGCCCAGATCCCCCACACATAGATATGGCACGGCAGCCCGCCGTCACACGCACAGCCCAGATCCCCCACCCCTAGATATGGCACGGCAGCCCGCCGTCACACGCACAGCCCAGATCCCCCACCCCTAGATATGGCACGGCAGCCCGCCGTCACACGCACAGCCCAGATCCCCCACACCTAGATATGGCAAGGCAGCCCGCCGTCACACGCACAGCCCAGATCCCCCACACCTAGATATGGCACGGCAGCCCGCCGTCACACGCACAGCCCAGATCCCCCACACCTAGATATGGCACGGCAGCCCGCCGTCACACGCACAGCCCAGATCCCCCACACCTAGATATGGCACGGCAGCCCGCCGTCACACGCACAGCCCAGATCCCCCACACCTAGATATGGCACGGCAGCCCGCCGTCACACGCACAGCCCAGATCCCCCACACCTAGATATGGCAAGGCAGCCCGCCGTCACACGCACAGCCCAGATCCCCCACCCCTAGATATGGCACGGCAGCCCGCCGTCACACGCACAGCCCAGATCCCCCACCCCTAGATATGGCACGGCAGCCCGCCGTCACACGCACAGCCCAGATCCCCCACCCCTAGATATGGCACGGCAGCCCGCCGTCACACGCACAGCCCAGATCCACCACACCTAGATATGGCAAGGCAGCCCGCCGTCACACGCACAGCCCAGATCCCCCACACCTAGATATGGCAAGGCAGCCCGCCGTCACACGCACAGCCCAGATCCCCCACACCTAGATATGGCAAGGCAGCCTGCCGTCACATGCACAGCACGGTGCCCTCACACACAGCGCAAGATAAGCCACAGCATGGTTCCCTCACAAATGCCAGGATGTACTGCAGCCTGTACAACACCACAACCCATCTTTACACGCACACAGAGTGCAGATATGAGCCATCACACACACACAGTGCAGATATGAGCCATCACACACACACAGTGCAGATATGAGCCATCACACACACACACACACACACACACTGCTGATATGAGTCCATCACACACACAACAGTGCAGATATGAGCCGTAAACACACACACACAACACACAAAGTGCAGATATAGGCCATCACCCACCTCACAGTGCAGATATGAGCCATCACAACACACACACACACATTGCAGATATTTGAGCCATCACACACACACACAGTGCAGTATATGAGCCCATCACACACACACACACACTGAGTGCAGATATGAGCCATCACACACACACACACAGCTGCAGATATGAGCCATACACACACACACACACACAGTGCAGATATGAGCCATCACACCACACTCAACACTCAGTGCAGATATGAGCATCCACAGCACACACACACACAGTGCAGATATGAGCCATCACACACACACACACACAGTGCAGATATGAGCCATCACACACACCCACACACAAGTGCAGATATGAGCATCCAACACACACACACACACAGTGCAGATATGAGCCATCACACACACACAACACAGTGCAGATATGAGCATCACACACACACAGTGCAGATATGGCCATCACACACACACAGTGCAATATGAGCCATCACACACACACAGTCAGATATGAGCCATCACAACACAGTGCAGATATGAGCCATCACACACACACAGTGCCAGATATGGAGCATCACAGTGCAGAGCACACACACACACAGTCAGATATGAGCCATCACACACACACAGTGCAGATATGAGCCATCACACACACACAGTGCAGATATGAGCCATCACACACACACAGTGCAGATATGAGCCATCACACACACACAGTGCAGATATGGAGCCATCACACACACACAGGTGCCGATATGAGCCCATCACACAGTGAGCCATCACACACACACACACACAGTGCAGATATGAGCCATCACACACACACACACAGTGCAGATATGAGCCATCACACACACACAGTGCAGATATGAGCCATCACACACACACAGTGCAGATATGAGCCATCACACACACACAGTGCAGATATGAGCCATCACACACACACAGTGCAGATATGAGCCATCACACACACACAGTGCAGATATGAGCCATCACACACACACAGTGCAGATATGAGCCATCACACACACACAGTGCAGATATGAGCCATCACACACACACAGTGCAGATATGAGCCATCACACACACACAGTGCAGATATGAGCCATCACACACACACAGTGCAGATATGAGCCATCACACACACACAGTGCAGATATGAGCCATCACACACACACAGTGCAGATATGAGCCATCACACACACACAGTGCAGATATGAGCCATCACACACACACACAGTGCAGATATGAGCCATCACACACACACACAGTGCAGATATGAGCCATCACACACACGACACAGTGAGATATGAGCCATACACACACAACACACAGAGTGCAGATATTGAGCCATATCACACACACACGCACACAGTGCAGATATGAGCCATATCACACACACACACAGTGCAGATATGAGCCAATAATCACACACCACACACAGTGCAGATATGAGCCATATCACACACACACACACACAGTGCAGATATGAGCCAACACACACACACACACAGTGCAGATATGAGCCATCACACACACACACAGTGCAGATATGAGCCATCACACACACACACACAGTGCAGATATGAGCCATCACACACACACACACAGTGCAGATATGGCCATCACACACAGTGCAGATATGAGCCATCACACACAGTGCAGATATGAGCCATCACACACACACACAGTGCAGATATGAGCCATCACACACACCACAGTGCAGATATGAGCATCACACACACAGTGCAGATATGAGCCATCACACACACAGTGCAGATATGAGCCATCACACACACACAGTGCAGATATGAGCCATCACACACACACACACAGTGCAGATATGAGCCATCACACACACACACACACAGTGCAGATATGAGCCATCACACACACCCACACACACAGTGCAGATATGAGCCATCACACACACACACACACACAGTGCAGATATGAGCCCATCACACCACACACAGTGCAGATATGAGCATCACACACACACACACAGTGCAGATATGAGCCATCACACACACATACAGTGCAGATATGAGCCATCACACACACATACAGTGCAGATATGAGCCATCACACACACATACAGTGCAGATATGAGCCATCACACACACACACAGTGCAGATATGAGCCATCACACACACACACAGTGCAGATATGAGCCATCACACACACACAGTGCAGATATGAGCCATCACACACACACACAGTGCAGATATGAGCCATCACACACACATACAGTGCAGATATGAGCCATCACACACACATACAGTGCAGATATGAGCCATCACACACACAGTGCAGATATGAGCCATCACACACACAGTGCAGATATGAGCCATCACACACACACACAGTGCAGATATGAGCCATCACACACACATACAGTGCAGATATGAGCCATCACACACACATACAGTGCAGATATGAGCCATCACACACACACAGTGCAGATATGAGCCATCACACACACAGTGCAGATATGAGCCATCACACACACATACAGTGCAGATATGAGCCATCACACACACACACACAGTGCAGATATGAGCCATCACACACACACACACAGTGCAGATATGAGCCATCACACACACACACACAGTGCAGATATGAGCCATCACACACACACACACAGTGCAGATATGAGCCATCACACACACACACACAGTGCAGATATGAGCCATCACACACACACACACAGTGCAGATATGAGCCATCACACACACACACACAGTGCAGATATGAGCCATCACACACACAGTGCAGATATGAGCCATCACACACACACACAGTGCAGATATGAGCCATCACACACACACACACACAGTGCAGATATGAGCCATCACACACACACACACACAGTGCAGATATGAGCCATCACACACACACACACACACAGTGCAGATATGAGCCATCACACACACACACACACAGTGCAGATATGAGCCATCACACACACAGTGCAGATATGAGCCATCACACACACACACAGTGCAGATATGAGCCATCACACACACACACAGTGCAGATATGAGCCATCACACACACACAGTGCAGATATGAGCCATCACACACACACAGTGCAGATATGAGCCATCACACACACACACACAGTGCAGATATGAGCCATCACACACACACAGTGCAGATATGAGCCATCACACACACACACACACAGTGCAGATATGAGCCATCACACACACACAGTGCAGATATGAGCCATCACACACACACAGTGCAGATATGAGCCATCACACACACACAGTGCAGATATGAGCCATCACACACACACACAGTGCAGATATGAGCCATCACACACACACACAGTGCAGATATGAGCCATCACACACACACACACACACACACACAGAGTGCAGATATGAACCATCACACACACACAGTGCAGATATGAGCCATCACACACACACAGTGCAGATATGAGCCATCACACACACACACACACAGAGTGCAGATATGAGCCATCACACACACACAGTGCAGATATGAGCCATCACACACACACAGTGCAGATATGAGCCATCACACACACACACACACACAGAGTGCAGATATGAGCCATCACACACACAGAGTGCAGATATGAGCCATCACACACACACAGTGCAGATATGAGCCATCACACACACACACACACACAGTGCAGATATGAGCCATCACACACACACACACAGTGCAGATATGAGCCATCACACACACACACAGTGCAGATATGAGCCATCACACACACACAGTGCAGATATGAGCCATCACACACACACAGTGCAGATATGAGCCATCACACACACACAGTGCAGATATGAGCCATCACACACACACACAGTGCAGATATGAGCCATCACACACACACACAGTGCAGATATGAGCCATCACACACACACACAGTGCAGATATGAGCCATCACACACACACAGTGCAGATATGAGCCATATCACACACACACACAGAGTGCAGATATGAGCCATATCACACACACACACAGTGCAGATATGAGCCATATCACACACACACACAGTGCAGATATGAGCCATATCACACACACACACACAGTGCAGATATGAGCCATATCACACACACACACACACAGTGCAGATATGAGCCATCACACACACACACACAGTGCAGATATGAGCCATCACACACACACACAGTGCAGATATGAGCCATCACACACACACACACAGTGCAGATATGAGCCATCACACACACACACACAGTGCAGATATGAGCCATCACACACAGTGCAGATATGAGCCATCACACACAGTGCAGATATGAGCCATCACACACACACACAGTGCAGATATGAGCCATCACACACACACACAGTGCAGATATGAGCCATCACACACACAGTGCAGATATGAGCCATCACACACACAGTGCAGATATGAGCCATCACACACACACAGTGCAGATATGAGCCATCACACACACACACACAGTGCAGATATGAGCCATCACACACACACACACACAGTGCAGATATGAGCCATCACACACACACACACACACAGTGCAGATATGAGCCATCACACACACACACACACACAGTGCAGATATGAGCCATCACACACACACAGTGCAGATATGAGCCATCACACACACACACACAGTGCAGATATGAGCCATCACACACACACACACACAGTGCAGATATGAGCCATCACACACACACACACACAGTGCAGATATGAGCCATCACACACACAGTGCAGATATGAGCCATCACACACACACACAGTGCAGATATGAGCCATCACACACACACACACACAGTGCAGATATGAGCCATCAGACACACACAGTGCAGATATGAGCCATCAGACACACACAGTGCAGATATGAGCCATCACACACACACAGTGCAGATATGAGCCATCACACACACACAGTGCAGATATGAGCCATCACACACACACACACACACACACACACACACAGTGCAGATATGAGCCATCACACACACACACACAGTGCAGATATGAGCCATCACACACACACACACAGTGCAGATATGAGCCATCACACACACACACAGTGCAGATATGAGCCATCACACACACACACACAGTGCAGATATGAGCCATCACACACAGTGCAGATATGAGCCATCACACACACACACACAGTGCAGATATGAGCCATCACACACACACACACAGTGCAGATATGAGCCATCACACACACACACACACACACACAGTGCAGATATGAGCCATCACACACACAGAGTGCAGATATGAGCCATCACACACACACACACACAGTGCAGATATGAGCCATCACACACACACACACAGTGCAGATATGAGCCATCACACACACACACACAGTGCAGATATGAGCCATCACACACACACACACACACACAGTGCAGATATGAGCCATCACACACACAGAGTGCAGATATGAGCCATCACACACACACACACACTGCAGATATGAGCCATCACACACACAGAGTGCAGATATGAGCCATCACACACACAGAGTGCAGATATGAGCCATCACACACACACACAGTGCAGATATGAACCATCACACACACACACAGTGCAGATATGAGCCATCACACACACACACACACACACACAGTGCAGATATGAGCCATCACACACACACACACACACAGTGCAGATATGAGCCATATCACACACACACACACAGTGCAGATATGAGCCATCACACACACAGTGCAGATATGAGCCATCACACACACACACACAGTGCAGATATGAGCCATCACACACACACACACACACACACACAGTGCAGATATGAGCCATCACACACACAGTGCAGATATGAGCCATATCACACACACACACAGTGCAGATATGAGCCATCACACACACACACACAGTGCAGATATGAGCCATCACACACACAGTGCAGATATGAGCCATATCACACACACACACAGTGCAGATATGAGCCATATCACACACACACACAGTGCAGATATGAGCCATCACACACACACACACAGTGCAGATATGAGCCATCACACACACACAGTGCAGATATGAGCCATCACACACACACAGTGCAGATATGAGCCATCACACACACAGTGCAGATATGAGCCATCACACACACACACACAGTGCAGATATGAGCCATCACACACACAGTGCAGATATGAGCCATATCACACACACACACAGTGCAGATATGAGCCATCACACACACACACAGTGCAGATATGAGCCATCACACACACACACACACAGTGCAGATATGAGCCATCACACACACACACAGTGCAGATATGAGCCATCACACACACAGTGCAGATATGAGCCATCACACACACACACACAGTGCAGATATGAGCCATCACACACACACACACAGTGCAGATATGAGCCATCACACACACACACACAGTGCAGATATGAGCCATCACACACACACACACAGTGCAGATATGAGCCATCACACACACACACACAGTGCAGATATGAGCCATCACACACACACACACAGTGCAGATATGAGCCATCACACACACACACACAGTGCAGATATGAGCCATCACACACACACACACACAGTGCAGATATGAGCCATCACACACACACACAGTGCAGATATGAGCCATCACACACACACACACAGTGCAGATATGAGCCATCACACACACACAGTGCAGATATGAGCCATCACACACACACACACAGTGCAGATATGAGCCATCACACACACACACACAGTGCAGATATGAGCCATCACACACACACACACAGTGCAGATATGAGCCATCACACACACACACACAGTGCAGATATGAGCCATCACACACACACACACAGTGCAGATATGAGCCATCACACACACACACACAGTGCAGATATGAGCCATCACACACACACACACAGTGCAGATATGAGCCATCACACACACACACACACAGTGCAGATATGAGCCATCACACACACACACACACACAGTGCAGATATGAGCCATCACACACACACAGTGCAGATATGAGCCATCACACACACACACACAGTGCAGATATGAGCCATCACACACACACAGTGCAGATATGAGCCATCCCACACACACACACACAGTGCAGATATGAGCCATCACACACACACACACACAGTGCAGATATGAGCCATCACACACACACACACAGTGCAGATATGAGCCATCACACACACACAGTGCAGATATGAGCCATCCCACACACACACACACAGTGCAGATATGAGCCATCACACACACACACACAGTGCAGATATGAGCCATCACACACACACACAGTGCAGATATGAGCCATCACACACAGTGCAGATATGAGCCATCACACACACACACAGTGCAGATATGAGCCATCACACACAGTGCAGATATGAGCCATCACACACAGTGCAGATATGAGCCATCACACACACACACAGTGCAGATATGAGCCATCACACACACACACAGTGCAGATATGAGCCATCACACACACACACAGTGCAGATATGAGCCATCACACACACACACAGTGCAGATATGAGCCATCACACACACACAGTGCAGATATGAGCCATCACACACACACACAGTGCAGATATGATCCATCACACACACACACACAGTGCAGATATGAGCCATCACAACACATCACCAGTGCAGATATAGCCATCACACACACACACAGTGCAGATATGAGCCATCACACACACAGACACACAGTGCAGATATGAGCCATCACACACACACAGACACACAGTGCAGATATGAGCCATCACACACACACACAGACACACAGTGCAGATATGAGCCATCACACACACACACACACAGTGCAGATATGAGCCACACACACACACACACAGTGCAGATATGAGCCATCAAACACACACACACACAGTGCAGATATGAGCCATCACACCACCACACACACAGTGCAGATATGAGCCATCACAACACACACACACAGTGCAGATATGAGCCATCACACACACACACACACACAGTGCAGATATGAGCCATCACACACAAACACACAGTAGCAGATATGAAGCCATCCCTCAACACCAACACACACAGTGCAGATATGAGACCATCACACACTCACACAAGTGCAGTATGAGCCCAATCACACACACACACACAGTGCAGATAATGAGCCCATCACACACTCACACACAGTGCAGATATGAGCAGCACACACACACACACAGTGCAGATATGAGCCATCACACACACACACACACAGTGCAGATATGAGCCATCCCACACACACAGTGCAGATATGAGCCAATCACACCACACACAGTGCAGATATGAGCCAAGCACACACACAACCACACAGTGCAGAATATGAGCCATCACACACACACACAGTGCAGATATGAGCCTATCACCACACACAGTGCATGATATGAGCCAATCACACAGACTCACAGTGCAGATATGAGCCATCAACTCAGACACACACAGTGCAGATATTGAGCCATCACACAGAACGCACCAACACAGTGCAGATATGAGCCATCACACACACACAGTGCAGATATGAGCCATATCACACACACACACAGTGCAGATATGAGCCATCACACACACACACACAGTGCAGATATGAGCCATCACACACACACACACAGTGCAGATATGAGCCATCACACACACACACACAGTGCAGATATGAGCCATCACACACACACACAGTGCAGATATGAGCCATCACACTCACACACACAGTGCAGATATGAGCCATCACACACACACACACAGTGCAGATATGAGCCATCACTCACACACACACAGTGCAGATATGAGCCATCACACACACACACAGTGCAGATATGAGCCATCACACACACACACACAGGTGCAGATATGAGCCATCACACACACACAGTGCAGATATGAGCCATCACACACACACACACACAGTGCAGATATGAGCCATCACACACACACACACACAGTGCAGATATGAGCCATCACACACACACACACAGTGCAGATATGAGCCATCACACACACACACACACACAGTGCAGATATGAGCCATCACACACACACACACACACAGTGCAGATATGAGCCATCACACACACACACAGTGCAGATATGAGCCATCACACACACACACACACACAGTGCAGATATGAGCCATCACACACACACACACACAGTGCAGATATGAGCCATCACACACACACACACACACAGTGCAGATATGAGCCATCACACACACACAGTGCAGATATGAGCCATCACACACACACACACACAGTGCAGATATGAGCCATCACACACACACACACACAGTGCAGATATGAGCCATCACACACACACAGTGCAGATATGAGCCATCACACACACACAGTGCAGATATGAGCCATCACACACACACACACACAGTGCAGATATGAGCCATCACACACACACACACAGTGCAGATATGAGCCATCACACACACACACAGTGCAGATATGAGCCATCACACACACACACAGTGCAGATATGAGCCATCACACACACACACAGTGCAGATATGAGCCATCACACACACACAGAGCAGATATGAGCCATCACACACACACACAGTGCAGATATGAGCCATCACACACACACACACACAGTGCAGATATGAGCCATCACACACACACACAGTGCAGATATGAGCCATCACACACACACACACAGAGCAGATATGAACCATCACACACACACACACACACAGTGCAGATATGAATCATCACACACACACACACACACAGTGCACATATGAGCCATCACACACACACAGTGCAGATATGAACCATCACACACACACAGTGCAGATATGAGCCATCACACACACACAGAGTGCAGATATGAACCATCACACACACACACAGTGTAGATATGAGCCATCACACACACACACACACAGTGCAGATATGAGCCATCACACACACACACAGAGTGCAGATATGAGCCATCACACACACACACAGAGTGCAGATATGAGCCATCACACACACACACACAGTGCAGATATGAGCCATCACACACACACACACAGTGCAGATATGAGCCATCACACACACACACAGTGCAGATATGAGCCATCACACACACACAGTGCCGATATGAGCCAACACACACACACACACACAGTGCAGATATGAACCATCACACACACACAGTGCAGATATGAGCCATCACACACACACACAGAGTGCAGATATGAACCATCACACACACACACAGTGCAGATATGAGCCATCACACACACACACACAGAGTGCAGATATGAACCATCACACACACACACACAGTGCAGATATGAGCCATCACACACACACAGTGCAGATATGAGCCATCACACACACACAGTGCAGATATGAGCCATCACACACACACACACAGTGCAGATATGAGCCATCACACACACACACACAGTGCAGATATGAGCCATCACACACACACACACAGTGCAGATATGAGCCATCACACACACACACACAGTGCAGATATGAGCCATCACACACACACACAGTGCAGATATGAGCCATCACACACACAGTGCAGATATGAGCCATCACACACACAGTGCAGATATGAGCCATCACACACACACACAGTGCAGATATGAGCCATCACACACACACACAGTGCAGATATGAGCCATCACACACACACACAGTGCAGATATGAGCCATCACACACACACACAGTGCAGATATGAGCCATCACACACACACACAGTGCAGATATGAGCCATCACACACACACACAGTGCAGATATGAGCCATCAAACACACACAGTGCAGATACGAGCCATCACACACACACACACAGTGCAGATACGAGCCATCACACACACACACACAGAGCAGATATGAACCATCACACACACACACACACAGTGCAGATATGAATCATCACACACACACACACAGTGCAGATATGAATCATCACACACACAGTGCAGATATGAGCCATCACACACACAGTGCAGATATGAGCCATCACACACACAGTGCAGATATGAGCCATCACACACACAGTGCAGATATGAGCCATCACACACACACAGTGCAGATATGAGCCATCACACACACACACACACAGTGCAGATATGAGCCATCACACACACACACACACAGTGCAGATATGAGCCATCACACACACACACACACAGTGCAGATATGAGCCATCACACACACACACAGTGCAGATATGAGCCATCACACACACACACAGTGCAGATATGAGCCATCACACACACACACAGTGCAGATATGAGCCATCACACACACACAGTGCAGATATGAGCCATCACACACACACAGTGCAGATATGAGCCATCACACACACACAGTGCAGATATGAGCCATCACACACACACAGTGCAGATATGAGCCATCACACACACACAGTGCAGATATGAGCCATCACACACACACACACACACACACAGTGCAGATATGAGCCATCACACACACACACACACACACACACAGTGCAGATATGAGCCATCACACACACACACACACACACAGTGCAGATATGAGCCATCACACACACACACACACACAGTGCAGATATGAGCCATCACACACACACACACACACAGTGCAGATATGAGCCATCACACACACACACACACACAGTGCAGATATGAGCCATCACACACACACACACAGTGCAGATATGAGCCATCACACACACACACACAGTGCAGATATGAGCCATCACACACACACACAGTGCAGATATGAGCCATCACACACACACACAGTGCAGATATGAGCCATCACACACACACACACACACACAGTGCAGATATGAGCCATCACACACACACACAGTGCAGATATGAGCCATCACACACACACACAGTGCAGATATGAGCCATCACACACACACACACACACACACACACAGTGCAGATATGAGCCATCACACACACACACAGTGCAGATATGAGCCATCACACACACACAGTGCAGATATGAGCCATCACACACAGATTCTTGTCATTATAGATGTATCCCCTGAAACAGTTCTATAATACAGGGGTCACCATTTTCCCCACTTACCCAAATGTGCTGCAAATCTTTGCTGTTGACTGGGTGCAAGAAGCAATTGGTTCCCACTAGTTTAACCACACAGTCTATATTCACATCAATCACAGTGCCACACTGACTATCCTGCAGAGATACAACACAACGTTGTTAGAGGATTAAACTACAACTCTCGAAAAGAGGAACGTTATGGAAAGGTAACAAACCTTTGTGCTCATTCGCCGTACAACATCTCTGGGCACAAGTGACCGGTCTTCCAGCTTTAACTGTAAGAGAACAGGAAGTAGCTTTATTAAGTGGTTACACAAGAAAACATCACTGGATACTTCATATAGACTAGTAATGTAGAGTTAAAGGACTACTAAATACAGTAGAATTTCATAATCAATACATAACCTGAATTTAAAAATAGTAGATTTGCGATCTATTTCTTTGCCCCTTGTAACATGTGACAGCCATCACCCAATCACAGACTAATATGTATACACTGAACTCTTGCACATGCAGTCACGAAACGTTGCTCTATCTTTTGTCAATAAAGATACTTTTTAAGCAAGTTGTGCTGTGGACATTTCCATGTTTCATATTGCCATAGTGGAATTGGGCAGATTTCCACGGTCGTCACGAGCACAGTATTTGCCTGGCAGCTGTTCTATACATTGTTGAGGGCACATGCTTGGTAGGAGCTGGTGCTTTAAAAGTGCACTTATAAAAAGATTGTGCAGTTTCAGAAAAGGAAGTAAATTGGAAAGGGTTTTTTTAATCTTTTTTTATTTTGCATGCTAGGTCAGAATCATAAAATCTTAATTTTGACTTTAGTGTCTCTTTAAATCAAAATATTCCTTTATTTACCACCTACATGAAGGGAATAACAATAAATACACAATCATGAAATAGAGGGTTGGAGAGACACTACACATCCCTAATCCACTGGGTCTATGCTTGAGCAGACTGACAAACAGACACAAAGGCTGGAAGATTGCTAGAAAAGATATGAACTTTACTAAATGATAGAAACGACAAGTTTGGAATGGTTTTAAAGTACAATTACACATTATTCCTGAGACATCACCATAGGAGGACAGTCGCAAAATCCTCCAAAGATTCCAAGAACACAGATATCTTGGAGCCAGCACCTATTTACACTAATTTGCGCCAAGCTACAAAACAAAGCTTGATAGGCCCCATGATGAGGTTATTACAGAGAGAAAGAACTGGGTCTTAGCAAATTAAACAGGTGATCGAGTCTAGTATTATTGAGTTCTTTTCTCTAGAAGTGCTGACTTATGAATTCCACTGGTGTGAGCTTTGACATGTTTTTCCAGCATTGAACATACCATCAAACTACCAGAATACTCCTCAAATACAATACAGAATTCTGCACTCTTGTTCCCAGCCTGTAGCATCACCCCCCCCCCCACCCTTCCCAGCATGACTCTGCAGAATAAGACCGAACACTCCACACTGAAAGATGTACTTTACTGACATCAAAATTAGAAACAATCATCATATATCTCTTTCCAAAAAATGCATATGTCAACCACTGCAGTAATCTTTTAACCAAATAAACAATGTGAGACCATAGAAAAATCATCACTTTACTTTTTATTAACCACATAGATATATTTTGTACAAAGTGTGCTTAGGCAAAGAGAGGAGTGTCTGGGGGGGGGGCTTCTAAATTGGGTGACACTCAGACACAACCCACCCAGATGAAGCAGCTGCTATTAATAGGATTATCAATTTTTCATCTCTCCTCTGAGATTAGCTATGGACAGCCCACAACTAATCAGGCCAGGATATGAAGTGATTATTTGCTTGATGCTGCCTCATGGTGCACAAACAGTTACTGCAGCACAGCCTGGTCCCAGGTGCAAACACGTGCTAACCATGCGGCAACAGTTCAGTAACCGCTGGAATTTTCCTGTAAAGATACTGGCAAGAGAAGATGCATCAATTGCTTATCAGTAAGAGAAACCTGAGGTTATAAATTCAATAGAATCTCTTTCTGCAGTAAGATTTGGTACACAGCCAATATGACAGTCTCACAGGTATTGTGCCCGTGGTAAGGGACAAGCTACGATAAATATTTATAAACTGGCAACAACTTGCCAAGTTATTGGTTTGTGTCATACAAATATTGCAAAGAAATGTCTGGCAAAATTATCAATACAATATAGTGTATAAATTGGGTCCCAGACAGCTCACTACCTCGTTTCTATGTAAAAATGTTTTTATTTTTTTCTAAAGACAATTAGTTCTGGTACCATATAAAACTTTTCACATCCCTTAAATATCGCTACAGGATATGGACATAAAATAACACCAAGGGCAACTAGTGTGCAACAAACAGTAGCTAACATCAAAAGATAGGTTGAAATGCATGCTTATTTAACTCTCTTGCCAACCCTCTGGACAACCATGCTATGGGTATTTAGGCCATGTTTAGGAGTTACATGAAATGATTAACAATTGAATAAATTGTACTTTGGGCCTTGTGATCAGGTGTGTATGTCCGAACGTACACACAAAATCTAATGCTTACGCTCAAATGAATTAAATCTGTCATTTTGACTGATCATTAGTGCCTAGCCTGTTGGCAACTTTAGGGGCTCCATGCTGAATCCTCAAATATTTCTGTACCTCTGTCATTTCATAATTTATTTGTTTTTTCTATTGCTGTGTTAAAGGGTGACAAAAGTCAACATTAAATTTACTTCATGATTTAGACAATGTGCAATTTAAACACATTCCTGCTTATGTCTTATCAAATTTGTTTGGTTTTCTTGCTACCCTTTGTTAAAAAGTTAACCTAGACAGGGTCTTAGAAGCACAGGTGTGAGCACGTGCCTTCAGCAACCTATAACAATGTTTCAATCTAAGTTATACACTGTTGCCAGAGTGCTGAAGACATGTGCATGCTCCTGATGTCCTATGTACCCAAAGGATACCAAAAGAACAAAGCAAAATTGATAATATAAAAGTTTAAAGTTATTTAAAATTGCTTGCTCTATCTGTATCAAGAAACTATAGGAATAACAAATTGCAAGTTAAAGGGACACTAAACCCAAATTTTTTCTTTCATGATTAAGATAGAGTATGCAATTTTAAGCAACTTTCTAATTTACTCCTATTATCAAATTTTCTTCCTTCTCTTGGTATCTTTATTTGAAATGCAAGAATGTAAGTTTAGATGCCGGCCCATTTTTGGTGAATAACCTGGGTTATTCTTGCTGATTGGTGGATAAATTCATCCACCAATAAAAAAGAGCTGTCCAGAGTCCTGAAACAAAAAAGAAGCTTAGATGCCTTCTTTTTCAAATAAAAATAGCAAGTGAATGAAGAAAAATTGATAATAGGAGTAAATTAGAAAGTTGCTTAACATTGCATGCTCTATCTGAATCCTGAAACAAAAAAATTGAGTTCAGTGTCCCTTTAAAGGAGATAGATGTACAGATCATTTAGTTTGTTACAGCAACAAGGCTACAGATGTATCTGGGTCAAAGACTGTTTTGTAATAAAGTATTTCTTACATTATTCTACAGTAAGTATTTAACATTATAGCAAGATATATATATATTTGGACTATAACCTTTTGGCAAAAGGTTACAAGGCCTAGCCTGCTGCTCGGTTCCATCTGTCACAGCCTTGTAACCCAGCTGCTAATACAGAGCACCCGCCCTGTGTCTGCTTTGTCTAATCTGTCATTGTTACCCTTAAAATTGGAGCTACTGAATGGAAACAAAGACTTTGCACTCTAGGATATTTTCCACAAGACATGCAGGGATGCTTTGCTGTAACACACAGATCTCTGTAAATGTCAGACATAAATTATCCCCTCTGGGTTTACAGTCATGTGAAGGTGTCTACAAAAGAGGCTGCAAAAAATGCTGTTAACACAGCCCTGCCATCAGCAAAAGGAAAGACTGCATTAAGTTTAGCACACAATAAGTATTAAAAGGAGACAATTATTGTAACATTTAATAAATAACTAAAAAACTAATTATTCCAACTAGTGTAACAGAAGATCCAAATGATATATTGGTTGTTACGGAGCAGACAGCGAGATAAAGAGTACGTACAGAGTCCCCTATGTAAAAGTAATAATCTCAGACACATTTGTCTGTTTTATCAGTGCAAGGCGCAAATTGCTTTATGCATTAAAATATTGTTATGGGAATGAGGAAGAAGTGTAATTTACAGATAGTGGATTAGACTGTATGCATATCATTAATTTGTGTCCATCCTAACATAATAACTTGTTCACATAATCCCTTTGCTGTCATGATACAGATCTTCCTCATTATGGTTCATCCACACTAATACATCTTTTAGCCAGAACACTCTAAACATGTAAATGCCTCACCACTCTTGCTTTCTAATCATTGTTTCATTGCTCAGCATTATGCATTGTCTGGTACCATCCCATGCTCCAATCACCTGCCAACCCCCAATGTCATGACATTAAAACCCATTATTGCTCATGACTAGTCACATCCCAATTATCGAAACCCCTTTCCCTACCCCATTACCATTTGCTTATGTCACCTGAAAACTAAATGTCCCCAAGCCACCCCCCTTTGTCATACACATAAACCTTAGCGCAATCTCTCCAAAGAAATATCCCTAAATATTCATTTCACCAAGAATAGTATACCCACAATGTCTGTTTTATACATGCCATTCCCAGATCAACTCCAAAATAAATGCCTGACGTCTCCATTTGAAAGAAGAAAAAAAAAAAAAAAAGCATTACTGTTTTCAGAGGTGTCAAAAACCCAACCTTAAAAAAGGGACGTAAAACACATTTTTTTTCCTTTATGATTTAGATAGAACATAACAATTTAAACAACTATCTAATTTACTACAATTACCATATTTTTTTGTTTTTTGTTATCCTTATTTGAAAAGCAGAAATGTAAGTTCAAGAGTGTGCACGTGTCTGCAGCACTATATAGCAGCAGTTTGGCAACAATGTTATACATTAGCAGCAGCACTATTTCCTGTCATGTAGTGCTTCAGGCATGTGCACGCTACCTACCTAGGTATCTCTTAAACAATAACATGAGAATGAAACATTTTTGATAACAGAAGTAAATTGGAAAAACTTTTTAAAAATTGTATTCTCTATCTGATTCATGAAGGAATTTTTGGGGGTTTAATGTCCCTTTAAATGCAGCCAGCAGCCAAAAGGTTCAGTACCTATAAGCTATGGTCAGGTGATATATAATCCAAATAGTTAAAGGGGCCATTATAGTCAAAAAAGTACATGCTCTAATTTGTTAGAACATGTCATTTTAAGACTAGCAACTCTTTGCCTGTGTGTTTAACCCCAGAAAATGGTGTAAAAGTAAATAGTAAAAGTACCACTTGGGACACACAGAGCACTGCTAGTCCCAGGATAAAGTTCCACTGACCCAATCAACAGCGCTAGTCACACTGCTGGATTGTGCAGTTTCTACTCTGGACCTGCAGTTCTCTGCATTTTCTTTTTTTTCCCCCCATTTAGGTGGAAAAGAGACAAAATGAAAGCACAATGTTCCTTTAAGCTGATAACAATATCTTGGTCAGGTGGAGATTTTAACATTTTGGTAGGTTAGCAGTTGTAAAGGAATGGATTTGAAGTATCTTACTGTATGTATAACGAAAACCCAATTTACTCTCTTACAAAAATGCCCCCCATCCCTAAACCATCACAGACCCACTCTTATGTATTCCCATTCCTATTTTCCTCTAGATGCTAAAAAAAAAAAAAAAAAAAGTAGTATATTAAATATATTTGCACACTATTCCAATGAAACAGTAGATCTATGACCATATTACAATGCATAGAGCTATGAAGACACTATTTAACTCCCAATTCTGGTCTCCTGTGTTAACAAAATATAACCAAAAAACACCATCTGCTTCAGTCCCATTTCAAATAACCCTAATAGATCTACCCAAACACTTTTATAAAACTATGTAGTATCTGATATCAACATACCAGTCACTCTCTCCCATCTAGCCTCACAATCTGGTTCCCATTATACTCACACCATCATTCATTCCACCACCCTCCTCCATCTAATTTCACAACCTGCAGCATATCTAATGGCCAATTGCAGTCATCATCAACAAAGCATCTTCACTGGATCTAATAACCTATTCAGTGCACAAGTTGTATAACTGATAGGAATAGCTTCCCTGTGCCCCTCATGCATCACCACATCCCGGCCTCCCATGCAATAAGCACTTTAATTCCCCCCATCATTAACAGCTGGAAGTCGTATTTGACATTCTATGCAGCTGTCACACTAACAGGTTACCTTAGTTTCCCTGACGTCTTGCTTGACGCCCTCCGGGTACCACTGCACTCGCACATATCCCCTCTTGAGCGGACCGAACCTGCTGGCCTCCCTGGCGGGCTCAGAGCCAGGGCTTCCCCGATCTCCCACTCCACCTGCCCCGCTTCCTGTCTTCTTACGACTAGCCTCCTCTTCCTCCACAACCTCCTCATCCTCTTCAGAGTCTGAGTCCTCTCCGTGGATGAGCCGCACGAGGCCGAAGCGGGTCTGACCTCGGTACGTGCCAACCACCAAGTCGTGTGAAAATAGCAAGCGCTGGCAGCCGTCGGTACCGGGTGGGGGAGGCCCTAGAAGTGAGCTGGGGGGCACCGTGCCCGCCGGATCCGCCATTCTGGTTGTCCGGAAGAGAACAGAGCAGCAGCCGCCAGCCGGGGCGGTTACCAAGGAGAGGACGGCGTATCTGCGCGATGACGTCACTACGCTACACGTCGTTGTTAGGGCTCGGGATGCTGTTGCTAGGGAAACCTTGAGAACCCTGTTGCTAGGGAGGGTACTCGTGGTCCACTCCGTAGCCATTCTTTGTTATTACTATTCATTGTTAGTGAGTGATTTGTGGTAATAACATCCTAAATACAACTATTAATAATTCTATATGATCATCATGGGACCTTCAGAAAACAATGATATACCGTATAATATAGTAAAAATATATATCTGCAGGCTTATTGCAACATTACATGATCACTAAAGTAAAAATGTAATGATTCAGATACAGCTAGTAATTTTATACAACTTTCTAATTCACTTCTATTATCATAATGGACACAATCTTTTTGCACACTTTCTGAATCACCAGCTCCCACTTAGCAGTATACAAATTCAAAATCTATACTTATTGGCTGATGAATGTCACATGAATTGAGAGGAAGGAAAATGGGACTAACTTTGAAATTTGTGGGGGGAAAATGTTCTACTCATTTAAAATTCAGACTAAGTGCTTTCATGTAATTGGCAAGAGTCCATGAGCTAGTGACGTATGGGATATACAATCCTACCAGGAGGGGCAAAGTTTCCCAAACCTCAAAATGCCTATAAATACACCCCTCACCACACCCACAATTCAGTTTTACAAACTTTGCCTCCTATGGAGGTGGTGAAGTAAGTTTGTGCTTAGATTCTACGTTGATATGCCCGATTCCTCTCAGAGTACAGTGAATGTCAGAGGGATGTGAAGGGAGTATCACCTATTAAATGCAATGGTTTTCCTCACGGGAGATCTAATTCATAGGTTCTCTGTTATCGGTCGTAGAGATTCATCTCCTACCTCCCTTTTCAAATCGACAATATACTCTCATATTCCATTACCTCTACTGATAACCGTTTCAGTACTGGTTTGGCTATCTGCTATATGTGGATGGGTGTCTTTTGGTAAGTAGGTTTTCATTACCTAAAACACTCTCAGCTATGGTTTGGCACTTTATGCATTAATATAAAGTTCTAAATATATGTATTGTACTTATATTTGCCATGAGTCAGGTTTTTGTTTATTTCCTTTTGCAGACTATCAGTTTCATATTTGAAAGAAAAACATATTTAGGAAAATATTTTTCTTTTTTTTTCTTACCTGGGGTATAGTCTTTTTTCAATTGACTGATTTTTCATTAAATTTCACAGGCAAAATTAGGCTTGCGAGGGCGCAAAATGCGGTTCCTTGCACAAGGTTGCGTCTTCAATGATGCAAGTGTGTCATTTCTGGAAGTTGTTAGCGCCAAAAAAAAATTCAGTTTGCGTTGTGCGTCATACTTTTTTTCTATATCAGAGGGCTATGCTGTTTGCATTTTTTCCCCATTCCTGAAACTGTGATATAAGGAAATTGATAATTTTGCTTTATATGTTGTTTTTTCTCTTAAATTTGCAAGATGACATGTTAGTCTAGATTACTATCTATTTCTTTCAAAGGTAATAAGTTATTTGGTTCTCAGCTGGATTCGATTATTTCAACTGTCACTGGGGGGAAAGGAGTTTTTTTGCCTCAGGATAAAAGACCTAAGGGTAAATCTAAAGCTTCTAACCGCTTTCGTTCCTTTCAACAAAGTAAGTGTCAGGGTTTTTCCCTGTTTTGTTTGCCATGTGCTGCTGGCAGCCATTTTACTCACCTCTCTTCCTGACTATGGTGCATTGTGGGGGATGCTGCTCATTTACTGCACTTCCTTTTATGGCCAGACTGGTGTGCATCATCCATGTGAGACAGGATGCAGTCTCAGAATTGTGATGTCATCATTTATTATTTAAAGGGCTTCTGTTCAGTATGCTTTGCCTTTGCGTTGTCTCAGACCTGTTTGTGAGAGCTCCTGTGTATTAACTGGCTGCCTGTCGTCTATCTATCTATCTATTGGGTTCTTGTAAAGTGCGGCTATTCACCCGTAAGGGTCTCAAGGCGCTGAGGGTTGCCGTTCAGTCGAAGAGCCAGGTCTTGAGGTCCTTTCTGAACTTAGTTAGGGCGGTAGCTTGTCTGAGGTGCAGTGGGAGGGTGTTCCAAGTTTTGGCTGCCAGGTGAGAGAAGGATCTGCCTCCCACTGTGTTTTCCCTGATGCGGGGGATGACTGCGAGGGCTTGGTCGGCCGATCAAAGTTGTCTGGCAGGGGTTTAGAAGGTAACGCAGTGGTTCAAGTATTCGGGACCAATATTGTGGAGGGCCTTGAATGCGTGGGTGAGAAGCTTGAAGGTTATTCTTTTGTTGATGGGGAGCAAGTGCAGGTCCTGCAGGTGATGTGGCATTGATGAGGGATGTCAAGGATTAGTCTGGCCGAGGCGTTCTGGATGCGCTGTAGTCTCTTTTGGAGCTTGATGGTGGTGCCGGCGTAGAGTGCATTACCATAGTCCAGTCGGCTGCTGACGAGGGCATGAGTGACAGTCTTCCTGGTCTCGTTTGGGATCCATTTGAAGATCTTTTGCAGCAGGTGAAGTGTATGGAAGCATGCAGAAGAGACGGCGTTGATTTGCTGGTCCATGGCGAGCGATGAGTCCAGGGTGACGCCTAGATTTCGTGCATGGTCGTTGGGGGTTGTAGGGTGTCCGAGTGCTGGGGGCCACCAGGAGTTATTCCAAGCGGATGTGGTGGGACTGAGGAGGGGGACTTCAGTCTTGTCTGCATTCAGCTTTAGGCGGTTGCAGCTCATCCAGGTGGCGACTGCTGTCAGCCCTTCATGGACGTTTCTCTTGGCGCTGGTAGGGTCACTGGTGAGTGAGATGATTAGCTGGGTGTCGTCGGCGTAGGAGACAATGTTGAGGTTATGTCGTTGGGCGATGGCGGCGAGAGGGGCCATGTAGATGTTGAATAGGGTGGGGCTCAGCGAAGAGCCTTGGGGTACACCGCAGCTGATTTCTGTGGGCTTGGAGGTGAAGGGTGGGAGTCTAACTTTCTGGGTTCTGCCGGTGAGGAAGGAGGTGATCCATTCCAGGGCTTTGTCACGTATGCCGGCATCATGTAGTCGGTTGCGGAGGGTGAGGTGGGAAACAGTGTCGAATGCTGCTGAGAGGTCTAGGAGAATGAGGGCGGCGGTCTCTTCTCGGTCGAGTAGGGCGAGGATGTCATCTGTGGCGGCGAGGAGGGCGGTCTTGGTGCTGTAGTTGCTCCTGAAACCGAATTGGGAGGGGTCCAGGGTGTGGTTGGCTTCGATGTAGTCAACGAGTTGCGCGTTGATGGACTTCTCTATGACTTTGGCCGCAAAGGGGACCAAAGAGATTGAGCGGTAGTTCTTCATATTATTAGGGTCAGCCGTGGGTTTTTTCAGTAGGGGTTTTAATTCTGCGTGCTTTCAGTCATCCAGGAAGGTGCCGGTTTCGATGGAGCAGTTGATGGTGCTGCAGAGCTCGGGGGCGATGGTGTCACCCGCTTTGTTGAAAATGTGATGCGGGCATGGGTCTTTGGGTGCTCCGGAGTGGATCGATCTCATGATTCTGATGCTGTCCTCTGTGGTGAGAGGGCTCCAGATGGTCCATGGGGGGCAGGCGGTGGTGTATTTGGGTGAGGTATCAGTGGTGGGTAGGCGGTGTTGGTTGAGTTCTGGGGCGCAAAGCTGTCATAGATGTCGACGATCTTGCGGTGGAAGTTCATTGCAAGGTTATCGCAGAGGTCCTGGGAGGGCGGGATGTCGGTGTCGCTGTTGGGATTGGAGAATTCCTTGATGACTGCGAATAGCTCCTTGCTGTTGTGGACGTTGGCATTGATTCTATCTTGGATGGCTGTCTTTTTGGTGGTTTTGATGAGGGGGTGGTGGGTAGTGATGGCTTCTTTGTAGGCTGTTTTATTTAAGGGGGTCTTGCTGGATCTCCAGGTCCTTTCCAATCGCCTGCAGTGGCGTTTGGAGTCCTGGTGGGCAGGGGGGAACCAACTAGCCTTGTTGGTGGGTTGGCAGTTGGACGGTTTCTTGAGAGGGGCGAGGGTGTTGGTGCAGTCTGTGAGCCAGTGGTGGAGGTTGCGGGCAGATGAGTTGGCATCTGTGGAGGTAGCTGGGGGGCACTTGTTCAGGGTGGAGTGCAGTTGGTCTTCGGTGATGTTGTTCCAGTTTCTGCGGGGTGGGTGGTGCTGACGGAGATGTGTGGTGGGTTTGTTGAAGGAAAAGTGTATGCAATGGTGGTCGGTCCAATGGAGTTCGGTGATGTGGTTGACTGAGGGTTGCCTGCAGAGAAGATAGGGTCGAGTGTGTGTCCGGCTAAGTGGTTGGCGGTGTTGTGGTCATTGGGGTTGTCTAGGTGGAAGTTGAGGTCACCGAGTAGGATGAAGTCTGTTGAGGGGAGGGCGTGGGGTGCGATGAGGTCGGTGATGGAGTCACAGAAGGCAGGACGAGGTCCGGGAGGTCTGTAGATGAGGGTGCCACGGAGGGTGGTGTTGGGACTGACCTGGATCTTGAAGTGTAGTTGCTCCAGGCCTGGTGAGTGGTAGTCGGAGCTGGTTGTGACGTGGAGGGAGTGTTTGTGGACGATGGCGATGCCTCCTCCCGGTCGGTTGCTGCGGTCCTTGTGGGAGATTTTGTATCCATCGGGGATGACGATGGCGATGTCAGGCATTGATGTGGGGTTCAGCCAGGTTTCCGTAAGGAAGGCAACATCAGGGGAGGTGGAGTTGAGCAGGTTCCAGATTTCAACGGCATGCTTGCGGACGGAGCGGGTGTTGAGGAGGATGCAGTTGAGGTGGTTGCGGTTGTTTTTGTGTGAGGTGACTGGCAGGTTAGTGGTTCGGAGGGAGGAGAAGGCGCAGTTGCGGCAGGTGAAGGGTCCTATGGTGTTCGTCGGGGATGCGTGGTGGTAGGCAGATGATCTACCGGTGTTGAGATGGAGGAGGGTGCTGGCGTTTTAGTGGCAGTGGTTGTAGGAGCCAGGGTTAGTGGCGCTGTATGCAGTCCAGGCACGGACAGGCGCAGACGGGCTTGCCTTTGGCGTGCCTTCGGCGCACCAGCACCACAGTCATGCAGCAACCTCCATTAAATAGGTGCTGGGAGTTGGGAGGGCTGGGAGGTGGGGGGCAGGGCAGTGGCTGTGGCATGGGAGAGACAAGCAGGAAGGAGAGCAGGCTAGAAGAAGCTGCAGTCTCAGAGTAAGGCAGCAGCAACCTCCATTAAATAGGTGCTGGGAGGTGGGAGGGCTGGGAGGCAGGGGGCAGGGCAGTGGCTGTAGAAAGAAAGTTAACAAAGGGAGTTACCTGTGCTGTGCTAGTAGGCGGGGGGCAGTGGCTGTGGCATGGGAGAGACAAGCAGGAAGGAGAGCAGGCTAGAAGAAGCTGCAGTCTCAGAGTAAGGCAGCAGCAACCTCCATTAAATAAGTGCTGGGAGGTGGGAGTTCTGGTAGGCGGGGGGCAGGGCAGTGGCTATAGAAAGAAAGTTAACAAAGGGAGTTACCTGTGCTGTGCTGGTAGGCGGGGGGCAGGGCAGTGGCTGTGGCATGGGAGAGACAAGCAGGAAGGAGAGCAAGCTAGGAGAAGCTGCAGTCCCTCCTGGTTCCTGATCCCTGGCTTGTTCCTGACTCTGCTGTTTTCCTTGTTCCTGATTCCGGCTCGTCTGACTATTCGCTTTGGCTCCTGACTACCAGCTCTGGTTTTGACTCCTGGCTTGTTATTTGACTTGTGGACTTTTTATTATTTTTTGCTATTAATAAAGGTGTGATTATTTTTGCACTTCTCGTCTCAGTCAGATTCCTGCCACCCTGACATTACGCAAAGGCCATGAATCCTGAAGGTGCTAATTATCCACCTTTACCTGCCATCATTTCCAGGATGGATGTACAAGATCACCGCTTGGATCAAACCCTGCAAACCCTGCTGACTCGCACTGCACATTTGGACCAAAGTGTCCCGCAAGTTATGGCTGCTCCTGTTTCCGCTACTGCACCTAGTCCTACCAGGAGCATGTCCAGTTCTGCACCTCTACCTCAGCGATATGGAGGCGATCCTATTCAGTGCAGAGGGTTTTTGAACCAGGTGGGCATTTACTTTGAGATGTTACCTCAGGCGTTTCCCTCTGACAGAGCTAAGGTGGGATTACTCTCTGACACAGCTCTTGCCTGGGCTAATCCCTTGTGGAAGACTAATAAACCTGTGATTTCAAATTACCCTGAATTTGTGGCCTCCTTTCAAAGGGTATTTGATGTTCCGGCTCGTTCCTCCTCTGTTGCTAAACGACTCATGTCCATTCAGCAAGGTACAAGATCTGTTGCTCAGTATGCTATTGAGTTCCGTACGCTTGCCGCAGAGGTAGGTTGGAACAATGAAACCCTTGTTGCCGCCTTCTTTCATGGGCTCTCTGATGCGATTAAAGACGAAGTTGCTGCCAGAGATTTACCAGAGGATCTCGAGGCATTAGTGTCTTTTTTGATCCTAATTGACATCAGACTCAGAGAGAGGCCCTCTTTCAAGGAGCTCTTGTGGAAGCCTCCTGTTCCGTTGTCTCCTACGTGTTCATTCCCACCCATGCCTCCCTCTCCTCCCATGCCTCCTGGTCCCGAGTCACCAGGTACTGCTGAGCCGATGCTGTTGGGATTTACGCGTCTCTTATTATTATTATTATTATTATTATCGGTTATTTGTAGAGCGCCAACAGATTCCACAGCACTATAGTCTCTCCGCGGCGGATAGGGCCTTTAGGAGGAGGGAGGGGCTCTGCCTCTATTGTGGGTTACAGGGCCACCTTTTGAAGTCTTGTCCTACACGACCGGGAAATGCTCACACCTAAGGTCCTGTCGGGGGCAGACCTTGGGTGGTTTATCCTCGTCCCCGGAACCGCTTAAAGAGAAACCTTTGGTCACGGTTGTCCTTTCCTGGGTGGACTCATCCATAGTCATTCAGGCTCTTGTTGACTCCGGTGCTGCGGGCTATTTCATGGACAGTGCTTTTGTATCAAAGTACTCCATTCCTGTTTTGCCTCGGTCTGTTCCGCTTGCTATTGCGGCCATTGATGGCAGGCCCTTCAGCCCGCACACGTTACTCACGAAACTGCTCCGTTGTCCATGGCTGTTGGGGCTCTCCATTTTGAAACCCTCCAGTTCCAGGTGATAAACTCTCCGCATTTTCCGGTTGTTCTGAGTTATCTCTGGCTCCAAAAGCACAATCCCAGTCTCGACTGGCGCAGGTCTGAAATTTTGTTGTGGTCCCCTCAATGTATTTCCACTTGTCTTCGGAAACCAGTTAAAGTCTTGTGCACTTCTTCGGTATCTCAATTGCCAGAGGAGTACCGAGAGTTCCTAGACGTTTTTGACAAGGTGCGTGCCAGTACGTTGCCTCCTCATCGGTCTTACGATTGTGCCATAGACCTGCAACCCGGAGCCATTCCTCCTCGGGGCCGGGTGTACCCTCTGTCTGTTGCAGAGAATTGTGCTATGGAGGAGTATGTTGCTGATGCTCTGTCGTGGGTGATCATCCGCAAATCCTGCTCTCCTGCAGGGGCTGGCTTCTTCTTTGTGAAGAAAAAGGGTGGCGAGTTAAGACCATGCATCAATTATAATAATTATAATAAATCGTCTTACCATTAAGAATGCTTACCCTATTCCGCTTATTACGGAACTCTTTGACTGCCTCAAGGGAGCTACGGTCTTTACTAAACTTGATTTGAGAGGAGCGTACAATCTTGTTAGGATTAAGGAGGGCTAGGAATGGAAAACAGCATTTAACACCAGGAGCGGGCATTATGAGTATCTTGTAATGCCCTTTGGCCTATGTAATGCTCCTGCTGTTTTTCAGGAATTTATTAATGATGTCCTACGAGATATGTTGCAACAGTGTGTTGTGGTGTACTTAGAAGACATCCTCATACACTCACCCTCACGTGAGGCTCATCGTTCTGATGTTACACGGGTTCTTCAGAGACTACGCGAGAATGGCCTGTTTTGTAAACTCGAGAAAAGTGAGTTCCATCAGACTCAAGTAACCTTCCTAGGTTAGGTTATCTCCGTTGCAGGGTTCTCCATGGATCCTGACAAGTTATCTGCAGTTCTGCAGTGGCCTCGACCAGTTGGTCTTCGGTCTATTCAACGTTTTTTGGGGTTCGCCAATTACTATAGAAAGTTTATTAAAAACTTTTCTTCCTTGGTCAAACCTATCACAGACATGACCCGTAAAGAGAATGATCCACTCCATTGGTCACCTACTGCCATTAAGGCCTTTGCATAATGTTAGGGTGCCAGGAATCCGACTGAGACGAGAAGTGCAAAAATAATCACACCTTTATTAATAGCAAAAAATAATAAAAAGTCCACAAGTCAAACAACAAGCCAGGAGTCAAAACCAGAGCTGGTAGTCAGACGAGCCGAGTCAGGAGCCAAAGCGAATAGTCAGACGAGCCGGAATCAGGAACAAGGAAAACAGCAGAGTCAGGAACAAGCCAGGGATCAGGAACCAGGAAGGACGACAGGCAGCCAGGTAATACACAGGAGCTCTCACAAACAGGTTTGAGACAACGCAAAGGCAAAGCATACTGAACAGAAGCCCTTTAAATAATAAATGATGACATCACAATTCTGAGACTGCATCCTGTCTCACATGGATGATGCACACCAGTCTGGCCATAAAAGGAAGTGCAGTAAATGAGCAGCATCCCCCACAATGCACCATAGTCAGGAAGAGAGGTGAGTAAAATGGCTGCCAGCAGCACATGGCAAACAAAACAGGGAAAAGCCCTGACAGTAAGGAACAGAAACCTAATCCTTCCCCCAAAGAATCTGGTTCCAATTGGAAACCTTCTTCAAGTTGGAGTAAATCCAAGCCATTTAAGAAACCAAAGCCAGACCACAAGTCTGCATGAAGGTGCGGCCCTCATTCCAGCCCAGCTGGTATGGGGCAGATTAAGATTCTTCCAAAACATTTGGGCAGATTCTGTCCAAAATCAATGGATTCAGAGTATAGTCTCTCAAGGGTACCGAATAGGTTTCAGGGTAAGACCTCCTGTGAGAAGATTTTTTTCTCTCACGCATCCCAGCAAATCCAGTAAAGGCTCAGGATTTCTGAAGTGTGTTTCAGACCTGGAGCTTTCAGGGGTAATCATACCAGTTCCGTTTCAGGAACAGGGTCTGGGGTTTTATTCAGATCTATTCATTGTCCCAAAGAAAGAAAATTCATTCAGGCCAGTACTGGATCTGAAAATTTTGAATCGTTATGTAAGAGTGCCAACTTTCAAAATGGTGACTACAAGGACTATTCTGCCTTTTGTTCAGCAAGGGCATTATATGTCCACAATAGACTTACAGGATGCATATCTTCATATTCTGATTCATCCAGATCACTATCAGTTTCTGAGATTCTCTTTTCTAGACAAGCATTACCAATTTGTCGCTCTTCCATTTGGCCTAGTGACAGCTCCAAGAATCTTTTCAAAGGTTCTCGGTGCCCTACTCTCTGTAATCAGAGAACGTGGTATTGTGGTGTTTCCTTATTTAGACAATATCTTGGTACTAACTCAGTCTTTACATTCTGCAGAATCTCACACAAATCAACTAGTGTTGTTTCTTCAAAGACATGGTTGGAGGATCAATTTACCAAAAAGTTATTTGATTCCTCAGACAAGGGTCACCTTTTTAGGTTTCCAGACTCTAACAGACAAGAGATGATTAAAATTGGTTTCAGCTTGTCAAAACCTTCAGTCTCAATCATTCCCTTCAGTAGCTATGTGTATGGAAGTTTTAGGTCTCATGACTGCAGCATCGGAGGCGATCCTCTTTGCTCGTTTTTATATGAGACCTCTCCAGCTTTGTATGCTGAACCAATGGTGCAGGGATTATACAAAGATATCACAATTAATATCCTTAAATCCTTAAATCCCAATGTTCGACTCTCTCGGACTTGGTGGTTAGATCACCATTGTATAGTTCAAGGGGCCTCTTTTGTTCATCCAACCTGGACTGTGATCACAACAGATGCAAGTCTTTCAGGTTGGGGAGTTGTCTGGGAAACTCTGACAGCACAAGGGGTTTGGAAATCTCAAGAGGCAAGGTTACCAATCAATATTTTAGAATTTTAGTGCTATTTTCAGGGCTTTTCAGTTTTGGCCTCTGTTGAAAAGAGAACCGTTTATTTGTTTTCAGAAAGACAATATCACAACTGTGGCATATGTCAATCATCAGGGTGGGACTCACAGTCCCCAAGCTATGAAAGAAGTATCTTGGATACTTGCTTGGGCGGAATCCAGCTCCTCTCTAATTTCTGCAGTTCATATCCCAGGTATAGACAATTGGGAAGCGGATTATCTCAGCCATCAGACTTTACATCCAGGGGAGTGGTCGCTCCATCCAGATGTGTTTTCTCACAGGAGGTCTTACCCTGAAACCGTTTATTTGTTTTCAGAAAGACAATATCACAACTGTGGCATATGTCAATCATCAGGGTGGGACTCACAGTCCCCAAGCTATGAAAGAAGTATCTTGGATACTTGCTTGGGCGGAATCCAGCTCCTCTCTAATTTCTGCAGTTCATATCCCAGGTATAGACAATTGGGAAGCGGATTATCTCAGCCATCAGACTTTACATCCAGGGGAGTGGTCGCTCCATCCAGATGATGTGGGGTCTTCCAGAAATAGATCTGATGGCTTTCCATCTAAACAAGAAACTACCCAGGTACCTTTCCAGGTCCAGGGATCGTCAGGCGGAAGCTGTGGATGCGTTAGCTGTTCCTTGGTGTTACTAACCTGCTTATATCTTCCCGCCTCTGGTTCTTCTTCCAAGAGTGATTTCCAAGATCATCATGGAACAATCGTTTGTGTTGCTGGTAGCTCCAGCATGGCCTCAAAGGTTTTGGTATGCGGATCTTGTTCAGATGTCCAGTTGCCAACCTTGGCCACTTCCATTAAGGCCAGACCTAATGGCCTCTAGTTACCAAAGTTATCAAAGTCTGGCGGACTTGATCCGACAGTGCGGATCAGGTCCGCCAGACTTCGCTGAATACGGCGAGCAATAAGCTCGCCGTATTCAGCACTGCACCAGCAGCTCACAAGAGCTGCTGGTGCAACGCCGCCCCCTGCAGATTCGCGGCCAATGGGCCGCCAGCAGGGGGGTGTCAATCAACCCGATCATACTTGATCAGGTTGATTTCCGGTGATGTGTGTCCGCCTGCTCAGAGCAGGCGGACAGGTTATGGAGCAGCGGTCTTTGTGACCGCTGCTTCATAACTGGTGTTTCTGGCAAGCCTGCAGGCTCGCCAGAAACACAGGGCATCAAGCTCCATATGGAGCTTGATACATATGCCCCTATGTCTCAAGGTCTGTTTTTCCATCAGGATATCAAATCATTAAATTTGAAGGTATGGAAATTGAATGTCTAGTGCTTAGTCATAGAGGTTTCTCTGACTCAGTGATTAATACTATGTTACAGGCTCGTAAATCTGTTTCTAGGAAGATTTATTATCGAGTGGAAGACTTATATTTCATGGTGTTTTTATAAATTCTCCTGGCATTCTTTTAGAATTTCTAAAATTTTACAGTTTCTTCAGGATGGTTTGGATAAGGGTTTGTCTGCAAGTTCCTTGAAGGGAACAATCTCTCTTTCTGTTTTATTTCACAGAAAGATTGATAAGCTTCCTGATATTCACTGTTTTGTACAGGCTTTGGTCTGTATCAAGCCTGTCATTACATCAATCTCTCCTTCTTGGAGTCTTAATTTGGTTTTGAAGGCTTTACAGGCTCCTCCATTTGAGCCTATGCATTCCTTTTGGCCATCTGAGTTTCTGAATTATCTGCTCTTTCTTGTGAATCTCCTTTTCTGATTTTATTACAAGGACAGAGACTTCATATTTTGCTTATAACTTTTCTTTACTGCTTAACAGCTTTTTAAAGTATAACATATAAACTGCCATAATTTAAAAGAAAAAACATAAATAACATCCAATGAGAATAGGATAACATAGGACAGTATTTGAATGTCTAGTAAACAGTAATAGGTATAAATAGTCCAAGTAGACAGTTAAACATCCTCTTTTCTTTTGCTGCTCTACAAGATAAGTATTATTATTTTTTGTTCTCATATATGGTTATTAAAAATTAGTTCTTTTCGTTTTTTCAATGCTTATTGTTTACCTTTATACTTGTGTATATGTATTTCAAGGGTGTATTTCATATTAAAGTTTTTATATTACTGCCGTTTTATATTTTGTTTAACATTCATTTTTTCAATTGCTCCGTTTTTTTATTTTCATTGTTAAATGTTTTTACCTTCGTTTTTTATTTTACATAGCGTTTTTCGCTAGATCCGTTTCCTATTATTACCCCTCATAAGTTGTTTCCTTGCTTGCTCTGCTCGTTTGTCCCCTTGTCTGTCTCGAGCTCCGGCCGCCATTTCCTTTGCTTTCTCTTTCTCCTACGTCACGGGACTAATTTTCCCGCCTCCTTCTAGGTTCCCCTTCTCTCACAATCTCCCGCCTCCTTCATTACCTCACTCGGTTACGCCTTGATAAGACTCTGACAGTTTTTTCTGCTGAACAATTTTATTTTGAATAGCAACAATTGTTTCTTTATTTGTTTCTTGAACTATTGTATATTTAATTCAATCGTTTAGGGATTTAAGGATCTTTTGACTTGTTTATTTGTTTTCAAAATTTCACTTTAGTTGTGTTCTTTATATAATTTTAAATATATCTTTGAGATTATTTTTCAGTTGTTTATTTTACATTTAATTTAAAATGTCTCAAGATACATCTCCATCTTTAAATGAAACAAATTTAAGTAATATTATTTTATCTATGGAAAAATTTAAACAGCAAATGTCTGAACAGATGCAAAGTGTTATTGCTACAGTTAATAGTTCTCAGTCTGCTGTTCACAAAAAGACATCTAAGAAAACAAAACATATTATACATAAACCTTTACCTAAAAAATCTAAAAGACAATTAAAGTCTGTTTTACGTCTCCCTGGTTCAGACAATAAAGATTCTGCATTACAAAAACGTGATGATATTTCTAACTCAGAATCTGATTCTGAATCTGCTTCTCAATTTCAGAAAATAATTGATTACAGAAAACATGTAGACTTAGTTTCTACAACTGAGTCAAATGACTCCTATGATTTTTCTGATGAAGAATTTAAGAATGATGATAAAGATGATAATAATGATGATAATAATGATGATAATAATTTTACAGATATTATTGATTCTTCTTCTGAAGAAGAATCTAAAAAGAAAAAGAGAAAAATGTCTAATTCTCCTAAACCTAAACTCATTGATAATAAAGGAGATTTATTTACTGATCCTGATGAACTCCAACATCCTAGATCCTCCCAATGGAGACCATCTAAACGTGTTGCGAAGTTTCTAGATTATTATATCAGGAAACCATTATCTAAGAAAACAAAATCTACTCTGAAGGCAGAATGCCCTAGGCCTGACGTTCCTCATAATACTCATTTAACACCTGAAATTGATGTAAATTTATTAAAATTTATTGGTTCTAAAGATTTTAATTTGAGAAAAGGTCCTGACCGTTATTTAAAAGCATGCCAAGATAAACTACTTGATGTTTTAGGACCTGTAACAAAATTGTTTGAAATCTCTGAAGAGGCTATTTCTGTAGACTCACATGTTGATCCTTACATTTTAAGAGAATTGATTCAGAGAGTTGTTTATTTATTAGGTGACGCTAACACGTCTTTAGCCTCACAACGTAGACGCATTGTTTTAAGACGTACTGATCTTAAAATTTCTGACTTCGCTTTAACTGAGATGGGCCCTAAAGCTAATGGGTTACTTTTTGGTGACGCCGGACTGAAAGAACTGGGTCATTATGTTAATAGTTTTAATTCTCTTAACAAAATTAAAATGAGTACTAGAAAAATATTTTATCCTCAGCAAAATAGAATTTTTGACAGGGCTGGGAAAGGCAGGGGCCACTTTCCCAGCCGTACCCCAGCAATCTCCCGGTCCTATTTTCAAAACATGCCCTCTCCAGCAACTTCCCATTCATATTTCTTCCCATCAAGGAACAGACAATGGGCAAATCGGAACTTCAGAAACAGATCATCCCGCAGACCTTTCTCAGGTAAGTTCTCACATCTATCTACTCACTCCTTTTTCCCAAAAAAGAAAAGGAGGAAGATTAGCCCTTTTTATTCAAAATTGGCACCTTATTATTTCAGACCCTTGGGTTCTACAGACAATTACAGGTCTTCATTTAATTTTCACTTCCCCTCCGATTCAAACATTTCTTCCAAATCCAATAAAATTTTCCCAATTAGATTTGTCCCTTTTGAATCTAGAATTACAAGACCTCTTAGAAAAAGAAGCAATAGAAAAAGTACCTTTCCCTTCAAACTCCTTCATCAGCAATATGTTTCTGGTGAAGAAGAAAGAAGGATCTTTTCGACCTGTAATAAATTTAAGAGATTTAAATTGTTTTCTAGAATACAATCACTTCAAAATGGAGGGTATTCATCTTCTCAGAGATTGTCTTCTAGATTTCGATTGGTTGGTTCGTCTGGATTTAAAAGATGCTTATCTAACCATTCCTATTCATCCAGACTTCAGAAATTATCTTCGCTTCCTTTGGAAAGATTGTGTTTGGCAATTTTCTTGTCTCCCTTTTGGTCTTTCTTCAGCGCCTTGGGCTTTTACAAAAGTTTTAAAACCTGTTGTAGCTTGGTTGAGAACAAGAGGTGTTCGTCTAATTATTTATTTAGACGATATTCTTTTACTCCACCAAGATTATTCTCAACTTCTAGATCATTTACACCTCACTATTTCTCTCCTTCAGAACTTAGGTTTTATCGTAAAATTTAAATAAATCTGTTCTTATTCCTTCCCAGAATCTTATCTTCTTAGGTTTTCATATCAATACTCAATCTGCTACATTGAGTCTACCATTAGAGAAAATAAAGAAAATAAAGAAAGAAATTATGTATCTTCTCAAAAGAGATCTTTTTCCCATTCGCTTTCTTGCTCGAATTATAGGACTTTTGTCGGCTTCAATTCAAGCTATTTTCCCAGCTCCTCTTCATTACAGAGCTCTTCAAAGATTGAAGATTCAATATCTTCGTCAAGGTTTCTCCTATTTCCACAAAATCTCTTTGTCAGAGGAAGCCAGAATAGAATTACAATGATGGCTTGCAAACATAGAAGCATGGAATGGCAAAGCAATTTTCGGGAAATCTCCAGACATTATTCTGGAATCGGATGCAAGCAAATCAGGTTGGGGTGCAAGATGCGGCCCTCATATTACAGGAGGAAAATGGTCTTGGCCAGAGAAGAATCTTCATATCAATTGTCTAGAACTTTTAGCAGGCTCTTTTGCAGTTCAAAGTTTTGTAAAAAACAATCAACCAATTTCAATTCTCCTTCGGATGGACAATATTTCAGCAGTCAAATATGTCAATCGTTTAGGAGGTACGACTTCAAAGACTTTATCCAATCTTACCAAGGATTTTATTCATCTATGTCTTTCTCAAAATATTTTTCTGCAAGCAGAATATTTACCAGGTCTCAACAATCAAGCTGCAGATTGGGGTTCTCGATATTTATCGGATGCCAGCGACTGGAAATTGAACAGAAATATTTTTCTTATTTTACAATCTCTGAGAGGTCCTTTTTCTATAGATCTTTTTGCCTCTCGTCTGAATTTTCAAATTCTTCCCTTTTTCAGTTGGAGACCAGATCCCAAAGCATTAGCGACAGACGCCTTCCTACAACACTGGCCAGTCAAAGGAGCTTATGCATTTCCACCTTTTTCAATGATTCCTCGAACAATCTCATTTGTGAAAAGGAATCTATTATCTCTCCTTCTAATAACTCCTTGGTGGCCAACCCAATCTTGGTTCCCTTCTCTTCTGGAGATGTCTTTCCTTCCTCCAATATTAATTCCTCTTCAACAAGACCTCCTCACAAATCCCATAGGAGAGTTTCACGAACTTATTCTTCTAGGTTCCCTTCAGCTTATTGCTTGGAACATTTCAGGGGATCCTGGTCCTCCGATGGTCTTTCGTCAGGAGCTAAACTCCTCCTTCAAGAGTCTTGGGCACCAGGAACCAAAAATTTTTATCTTTCCTCCTGGTCTAAATGGTCTAGCTGGTGCAATATCAGGAGTCTGGATCCCTTTTCAGCCCCTTTAAATGAAGTCATTAATTATCTCACTTCTTTATTTGAGGCTGGTTTGGCTTACAGATCAATTAATGTTGCACGTTCTGCTATTTCAGCTGGACATGAACTTCTTCATAATACTCCTATAGGTCAACATGTTACTATATGTAAACTTCTGAAGGCTATTAGAGTTAAAAAACCTCCAGTACCAAGATACAAATATTTTTGGGATGTAGATTTAGTTATAAACCTTTTTAAATCTTGGCCTGATAACTCTGATTTATCATTAAAACAACTTACATGTAAATTAGCTACATTATTATGTCTTTTATCATGTAAAAGAATTTCAGATGTTAGAGCTATAGATTATGATGCAAAAATGTTTTCTCCTCATGGTGTCATTTTCTCCTTGTCTAGACGTACTAAAACTTTATCCTCTTCTATATTTTACCCTTATTTCTATGAACAGCCTAAACTTTGTGTTGTATCTTGTTTAAAAATCTATGAATCTAAAACTATTTCTCTTCGAAATTCTTCTTCTAGTCAACTTTTGATTTCTTTTTCTCTTCCTCACTCTCCTGTTTCCTCTACTACTATTAGTAGGTGGGTTAAATGGATTATGATGCAAGCTGGTGTGGATACATTTTTTACTTCTCATTCAGTTAGAGGAGCCTCAGCTTCTAAAGCTTTCTCAAAATCTGCTTCTTTACAAGATATTTTGAATGCAGCAGATTGGTCCTCTGATTCTGTTTTTCGTCAATTTTATTTTAAACCTATTTCTTCTATTCCACACCACCTGGTATCTTAATTTTTTGTTTGCTTTAAACTAGCAAAATATGAAGTCTCTGTCCTTGTAATAAAATTCCGATTATCCTAATATTATGACGGAATAATCTAGATTTTATTAAAGAGACAGAGACGAATATTTTCCCACCTCTTTCATTGTTTATTATTATTCCCTCCCTATATATTTTATATTTATTATTTAATCATTTTTATATATATTTTCAGCTCCACCTTCTTCAACTTCAGGAATTTAAGAGAGAAGACTCTATAAATTTCTCTTCGGATTTTCTGAATTCACCAATTCCAAAGTTGTCTTCTAGATCAAGTTTGACTAACCCGTTCATTCCACGAGGGATTCGTTTGGCCTTGTCATTGTTGTATTTTTTCAGCATGTGTTGCATTTTTTCAGAATTTTGTTTCTTCCTTCTTCCAATAATTTTCTTCTTCATCACATCAAACAGAAAAGAGGATGTTTAACTGTCTACTTGGACTATTTATACCTATTACTGTTTACTGGACATTCAAATACTGTCCTATGTTATCCTATTCTCATTGGATGTTATTTATGTTTTTTCTTTTAAATTATGGCAGTTTATATGTTATACTTTGAAAAGCTGTTAAGCAGTAAAGAAAAGTTATAAGCAAAATATTCGTCTCTGTCTCTTTAATAAAATCTAGATTATTCCGTCATAATTTTAGGATAATCGGAATTTTCCTCCAGGATAAGGCAGTTTTGCGGACTTCATTTAAATTTCTACCTAAGGTTGTGAATTCTAACAACATTAATAGAGAAATTGTTGTCCCTTCTTTGTGTCCTAATCCTAAGAATTCTTTGGAGAGATCCTTACATTCTTTGGATGTGGTAAGAACTTTGAAATATTATGTCGAAGCTACTAAAGATTTCAGGAAGACTTTTAGTCTATTTGTTATATTTTCTGGTTCTAGGAAAGGCCAGAAGGCTTCTACCATTTCCTTGGCATCTTGGTTAAAGCTTATGATTCATCAGGCTTATTTGGAGTCGGGTCAGGCCCCACCTCAGAGAATTACAGCTCATTCTACTAGATCAGTCTCCACTTCGTGGGCTTTTAAGAATGAAGCTTCAGTTGATCAGATTTGCAAAGCAGCAACTTGGTCTTCTTTGCATACATTTACTAAATTCTACTGTTTTGATGTATTTGCTACCTTGGAAGCAGTTTTTGGTAAACAAGTTTTTCAGGCAGCTGTTTCAGTTTGATTCCTCTGCTTATGTTTGAGTTTTTTCTTTTCATTATGAGAATAAACTTATATTTTGGGTTGTGGATTTATTTTTTTCAGCGGAAAATGGCTGTTATTATTTTATCCCTCCCTCTCTAGTGACTCTTCTGTGGAGCTCCACATCTTGGGTATTACTATCCCATACATCACTAGCTCATGGACTCTTGCCAATTACATGAAAGAAAACATAATTTATGTAAGAACTTACCTGATAACTTAATTTCTTTCATATTGGCAAGAGTCAATGAGACCCCCGCTTTTTATGGTGGTTATGATTTTTGTATAAAGCACAATTATTTCCAAATTCCTTTGTTGATGCTTTTTATTCCTTTCTTTATCACCCCACTACTTGGCTATTCGTTAAACTGAATTGTGGGTGTGGTGAGGGGTGTATTTATAAGCAATTTGATAAAACAAGGATTGAGTCCTTATGGAGGTGCGCACATGTGAGAAGCAGAGCACAGAAAAAGGAACCAGTCTCGGGGGAGGCAAGGTAAATCCCCACCACAGGCAACCCGATCTTACGGCAGCACTCCCGGGGAGAGGATGATGGCAGATATCTGTAGGAGCAGAAGAAAAAGAGAGGCGCCTTATGGGACAGTATCGTGGTGTCGCTAAGGTGCAGGGTAGAGCGAACAGCACACACAGATGGCAAGATACTCACAAGTGAGATGGCATAAACGTATGCCAAACTAGACAGGACGGAACCTTAGTTGTCCGCCAGACGGTCCAATAGGAAGATGGCTCTAGCGCTCCAATGGTCCAATCCGCAACGGCGGAAAAACACAAACGTCAGAGACCCACAGCGTCTGTGGGAGGATTAATGGCTCAGAGTCCTTGGTGTAAGTGGCAGGATACCGCACCAAACATAGGATCGGAATGATGGTAGACAAAGAGCGGGGGTATCATAAAAGGAATTTTATTTAAAAAAAGTAATTGTTAAAACTGTTTAAAATACTGGTAATACGTAGAAACAGCAACGCGTTTCTCGACCTTCCGGTCGTTTCATCAGGCTGATATTCACTTTGAAAACCCCGCTCTATTAAACATAATGATCATCCAATCATAGACCGGTCTGTTGTCCACACCCATCGTAGAACCAATCATAAGTTGTGGTTGGTATCTATAGTAACAGTTGCACCTGCTCTGTAATCAGAGATGAAGAGTGTGAAGACAACAATGCCGACTGTGATCAGTGTACACAAATAACCACAAAATGGGTAGTAAACACAATGTCAGAATATAGTAAATTCATATGTAGTTCGAATCACAATATCAGATGGTACTAAAAATTGACAGTTATTGCTAACGTAAAAAAGTGTTTAGCTAAAAAGATGAAACAGGGTAGTGTCTGTATTTCTCATGTGTAAAAATTAACGATAACAAAAGAAGATTTAAAATATGATATAAACCACCAGACATACAGAAGCAGTATTGTTACACCATCTGTAAGCTAATGATGATCGCAAAAAAAATTCTCGATCATACGGCGTGAATAAATTAATATTCATAGGCATGTTGGTAATGTGATAGCATATTTAAAGGGACCATGTGTTCTGATAGATGGTGATGTGATAGCATATTTGAAGGGGCCATGTGTTCTGATAGATGGATATAATAAATTGGTGTCCATATATGTTGATGGTGTAATGTATTCTGACAGATAAATTTTATAGATTGGTATCCATAGGTATGTTGTTGGTGTGATAGCCTCCACATATTTAAAGGGCCCATATGTTCTGACAGATAAATATCAGTGTGTGGTCATAAATAAATCGTCTTATGTCTAAATCTGAATATGATTAACTTCAGAGAAATTCTTAATGGTTAGGATAGTTATATCTAGTTGGTCCGAGACCATAGACGTCTACTCCAATAGGGACAGTTGATTAGTAGTGTATAACCTACATCAAACTCGGGCAGAGGGACTAGAGGAATAGACCTTTATGAGAAGGCCGCCAAATCGACACATAAATTGAGACCATCAGGGTGCATGCTTTTCAACAGATGGATCCAATAAGTCTCCCTCTGTCTGAGCCTAAAAAAACGATTGTAAAGATGGGATTTAGGGATGAATTCTATGGGATTGACAGAATAACAGTTCAGATCTCCCCTATGTACATCGTTACAATGTCTTGATACACTATGAAGTCTATAGTTATTCTTCATATTCCGATGGTGTTCAGACCATCTGGTACTAAGGTATCTACAGGTACGCCCTACGTATTGTACCCCACAGACACATGTTAGTAGATAAACTACATAAGAGGAAGCACAAGATGCACGACCAATGATGGTATAGGATTTATGGGTGATACTAGACCTAAAAGTTTTCTGCCGATCACCAATGTAAATACACATCTTACAACGGGCTCGTCTGCACTTGAAAGACCCATGTTGTAAAGTGTTTCTATTATTACCCGAAAAGGACTGTCTATGTTTGACGATCTTACTCGGAGCCAACATTGTTTTGAGGGTCGGCGCCCTTCTATAGACTATTCTAGGTTTGTCGTCCAAAATTCTTTTCAAAATAGGGTCTTTAAGTAATATTTGCCAATGACGTGTGACAATCTCTCTAATTAGATTATGGTTAGAGTTAAATTGGGTAATGAACAACGGATCTTTGTGAAAGGTACTGTTATTTGTGGATTCTAATCGTGCATTAGGCCCAGTAAAATACAACTCCCTATTATCATTTTTGGCTCTCAAGAAGCCATTTTCAATGATAGAATTAGGGTAATGTTTCTCCCTAAAGCGTTCCTTTAAGGTGAGACTTTGGGTTTCGTAGTCAGCCATAGAACTACAATTTCGGCGCACTCTTTTAAACTGGCCATAAGGGACGTTCAATTTCCACGGGTGATAGTGACAGCTCTTGAAGTCAAGATAGCTGTTACAATCTACTGCCTTAAAATGGGTAGTGCTAGTCACTTAACCCTCAGTAAAACAGAGATTAAGATCTAGGTACACTATTGATTGCCTCTCAATAGTACTAGTAAACACCAAACCTCTATTGTTGGTATTTAAATGTTCAACAAAAGATTCAGCAGTGGAGGGTTCACCCCTCCAGATAAAGATAAGGTCATCTATATATCTGCCATAGTATACCAGGTTCGCCCCGTATGCTGAATCGTAGATGTAACATTGTTCAAAGGACCCCATAAACAGGTTCGCATAACTGGGGGCGAACCTGGTACCCATGGCCGTACCCTTTGTTTGGATATAGAATTCATCCTGAAAGACAAAATAGTTATGTCTCAAGATGAAAGCAATAAGATCTAGAAGAAACTCTCTTTGGGTCTGTGGTAAATAGATATCTTGTTCCAGATATTCAGAGATTGCCTGTAGGCCCATGTCATGGGGAATGTTGGAATAAAGGGCCTGAACATCACAGGTGACCCAAATCATATCGGATGTAATGCGGTATGATTCCAGTTTTTTAAGGAGATCAGCTGAATCACGAATGTAGGATTCTAGACCTAAAACATACTTCTGTAGGAAGTAGTCAACATATGATGAGACATTGTCAGTAAGATTGCCAATCCCTGCTATTATAGGTCTTCTGGGGGGGCATAAACGGTTCTTGTGGACCTTAGGAAGGTGGTAATAAAACGCCAGATTGGGTTCAGTCGGGATCAGATAGTTTTTCTCTTTTTTCAGGAGTATGCCTTTATCAAAGGCTGATGTTATAATTTGTTTTAGTATGGCTTTAAACTCCACAGTGGGGTCTGAGTGCAATTTTTTATAATAAGAAGTATCATGTAACTTGGTCAAATATGTATAGATTGGTTAAATCTGCGGTCTGCGCACCGCTCTTGTTTGCCCCGTTATCATGTCTTGTGAATGTATTATCTTTCCCTGCTAATAAAGACGAATTTAAAAAAAAAAAGAAGTATCATGTAGGATTTTCCTGGCTTCCAATAGGTAGTCAGTTCGATCCTGAAGGATCACTCCACCGCCCTTATCGGCCTGTCTTATTACCAGAGATTTATTATTTTTAAGGTTGTTCAATGCACGTTTTTCATTGGGATATAAATTGTCTTTATTTGGGATATTTTTTGATATTTTCTCAAAATCATCGTTCACTAATTGTCTAAATATCTCAATGTGTGAATTATTGTTGAGTTGAGGCGTAAAATTAGATTTATTTTTGAAGGGTCTATGTATATAGCCATCACATAAATGATCTATCAATGTCTCTGGTTCATATGTGGGAATTATTTCATGTCTAAGCCTATCATCCATGGAATTGGTGAGAATTGGCCTCATTGTGTCATTTTTCAAAGTTTTTTCCGCAAAGTGTTTCTGCATGGATAACTTTTGCGTAAATTGGTTTAAATCGACGAAGAGTGAGAACGTATTATGTTTGTTGGTAGGACAATATGAAAGACCTTTGCCCAGGACCCGTATCTCGTCATTTGTCAGGTTATGTGAGGATAGATTATAGATACCCTTTTTTAGGGTCTGTAATCGTGCCTCTTTGATGGCTGTGCCTCTTCCTCTGTGCCCTCGTTTCCGTGAGGTCTTTTGCCTTTTTGTGGGGCCGTGAGGGAGGTCACAGGTTCTAAGTAACTGGATATGGTTTTATGTTTCCATGCTGGTGGTCTGGGGCCTGATTCTAAAAAATTTTAGAATCAGGCCCCAGACCACCAGCATGGAAACAGAAAACCATATCCAGTTACTTAGAACCTGTGACCTCCCTCACGGCCCCACAAAAAGGCAAAAGACCTCACGGAAACGAGGGCACAGAGGAAGAGGCACAGCCATCAAAGAGGCACGATTACAGACCCTAAAAAAGGGTATCTATAATCTATCCTCACATAACCTGACAAATGACGAGATACGGGTCCTGGGCAAAGGTCTTTCATATTGTCCTACCAACAAACATAATACGTTCTCACTCTTCGTTGATTTAAACCAATTTACGCAAAAGTTATCCATGCAGAAACACTTTGCGGAAAAAACTTTGAAAAATGACACAATGAGGCCAATTCTCACCAATTCCATGGATGATAGGCTTAGACATGAAATAATTCCCACATATGACCCAGAGACCTTGATAGATCATTTATGTGATGGTTATATACATACACCCTTCAAAAATAAATCTAATTTTACGCCTCAACTCAACAATAATTCACACATTGAGATATTTAGACAATTAGTGAACGATGATTTTGAGAAAATATAAAAAATATCCCAAATAAAGACAATTTATATCCCAATGAAAAACGTGCATTGAACAACCTTAAAAATAATAAATCTCTGGTAATAAGACAGGCCGATAAGGGCGGTGGAGTGGTCCTTCAGGATCGAACTGACTACCTATTGGAAGCCAGGAAAATCCTACATGATACTTCTTATTATAAAAAATTGCACTCAGACCCCACTGTGGAGTTTAAAGCCATACTAAAACAAATTATAACATCAGCCTTTGATAAAGGCATACTCCTGAAAAAAGAGAAAAACTATCTGATCCCGACTGAACCCAATCTGGCGTTTTATTACCACCTTCCTAAGGTCCACAAGAACCGTTTATGCCCCCCCCGGAAGACCTATAATAGCAGGGATTGGCAATCTTACTGACAATGTCTCATCATATGTTGACTACTTCCTACAGAAGTATGTTTTAGGTCTAGAATCCTACATTCGTGATTCAGCTGACCTCCTTAAAAAACTGGAATCATACCGCATTACATCCGATATGATTTGGGTCACCTGTGATGTTCAGGCCCTTTATTCCAACATTCCCCATGACATGGGCCTACAGGCAATCTCTGAATATCTGGAACAAGATATCTATTTACCACAGACCCAAAGAGAGTTTCTTCTAGATCTTATTGCTTTCATCTTGAGACATAACTATTTTGTCTTTCAGGATGAATTCTATATCCAAACAAAGGGTACGGCCATGGGTACCAGGTTCGCCCCCAGTTATGCGAACCTGTTTATGGGGTCCTTTGAACAATGTTACATCTACGATTCAGCATACGGGGCGAACCTGGTATACTATGGCAGATATATAGATGACCTTATCTTTATCTGGAGGGGTGAACCCTCCACTGCTGAATCTTTTGTTGAACATTTAAACACCAACAATAGAGGTTTGGTGTTTACTAGTACTATTGAGAGGCAATCAATAGTGTACCTAGATCTTAATCTCTGTTTTACTGAGGGTTAAGTGACTAGCACTACCCATTTTAAGGCAGTAGATTGTAACAGCTATCTTGACTTCAAGAGCTGTCACTATCACCCGTGGAAATTGAACGTCCCTTATGGCCAGTTTAAAAGAGTGCGCCGAAATTGTAGTTCTATGGCTGACTACGAAACCCAAAGTCTCACCTTAAAGGAACGCTTTAGGGAGAAACATTACCCTAATTCTATCATTGAAAATGGCTTCTTGAGAGCCAAAAATGATAATAGGGAGTTGTATTTTACTGGGCCTAATGCACGATTAGAATCTACAAATAACAGTACCTTTCACAAAGATCCGTTGTTCATTACCCAATTTAACTCTAACCATAATCTAATTAGAGAGATTGTCACACGTCATTGGCAAATATTACTTAAAGACCCTATTTTGAAAAGAATTTTGGACGACAAACCTAGAATAGTCTATAGAAGGGCGCCGACCCTCAAAACAATGTTGGCTCCGAGTAAGATCGTCAAACATAGACAGTCCTTTTCGGGTAATAATAGAAACACTTTACAACATGGGTCTTTCAAGTGCAGACGAGCCCGTTGTAAGATGTGTATTTACATTGGTGATCGGCAGAAAACTTTTAGGTCTAGTATCACCCATAAATCCTATACCATCATTGGTCGTGCATCTTGTGCTTCCTCTTATGTAGTTTATCTACTAACATGTGTCTGTGGGGTACAATACGTAGGGCGTACCTGTAGATACCTTAGTACCAGATGGTCTGAACACCATCGGAACATGAAGAATAACTATAGACTTCATAGTGTATCAAGACATTGTAACGATGTACATAGGGGAGATCTGAACTGTTATTCTGTCAATCCCATAGAATTCATCCCTAAATCCCATCTTTACAATCGTTTTTTTAGGCTCAGACAGAGGGAGACTTATTGGATCCATCTGTTGAAAAGCATGCACCCTGATGGTCTCAATTTATGTGTCGATTTGGCGGCCTTCTCATAAAGGTCTATTCCTCTAGTCCCTCTGCCCGAGTTTGATGTAGGTTATACACTACTAATCAACTGTCCCTATTGGAGTAGACGTCTATGGTCTCGGACCAACTAGATATAACTATCCTAACCATTAAGAATTTCTCTGAAGTTAATCATATTCAGATTTAGACATAAGACGATTTATTTATGACCACACACTGATATTTATCTGTCAGAACATATGGGCCCTTTAAATATGTGGAGGCTATCACACCAACAACATACCTATGGATACCAATCTATAAAATGTATCTGTCAGAATACATTACACCATCAACATATATGGACACCAATTTATTATATCCATCTATCAGAACACATGGCCCCTTCAAATATGCTATCACATCACCATCTATCAGAACACATGGTCCCTTTAAATATGCTATCACATTACCAACATGCCTATGAATATTAATTTATTCACGCCGTATGATCGAGAATTTATTGCGATCATCATTAGCTTACAGATGGTGTAACAATACTGCTTCTGTATGTCTGGTGGTTTATATCATATTTTAAATCTTCTTTTGTTATCGTTAATTTTTACACATGAGAAATACAGACACTACCCTGTTTCATCTTTTTAGCTAAACACTTTTTTACGTTAGCAATAACTGTCAATTTTTAGTACCATCTGATATTGTGATTCGAACTACATATGAATTTACTATATTCTGACATTGTGTTTACTACCCATTTTGTGGTTATTTGTGTACACTGATCACAGTCGGCATTGTTGTCTTCACACTCTTCATCTCTGATTACAGAGCAGGTGCAACTGTTACTATAGATACCAACCACAACTTATGATTGGTTCTACGATGGGTGTGGACAACAGACCGGTCTATGATTGGATGATCATTATGTTTAATAGAGCTGGGGTTTTCAAAGTGAATATCAGCCTGATGAAACGACCGGAAGGTCGAGAAACGCGTTGCTGTTTCTACGTATTACCAGTATTTTAACAATTACTTTTTTTAAATAAAATTCCTTTTATGATACCCCCGCTCTTTGTCTACCATCATTCCGATCCTATGTTTGGTGCGGTATCCTGCCACTTACACCAAGGACTCTGAGCCATTAATCCTCCCACAGACGCTGTGGGTCTCTGACGTTTGTGTTTTTCCGCCGTTGCGGATTGGACCATTGGAGCGCTAGAGCCATCTTCCTATTGGACCGTCTGGTGGACGACTAAGGTTCCGTCCTGTCTAGTTTGGCATACGTTTATGCCATCTCACTTGTGAGTATCTTGCCATCTGTGTGTGCTGTTCGCTCTACCCTGCACCTTAGCGACACCACGATACTGTCCCATAAGGCGCCTCTCTTTTTCTTCTGCTCCTACAGATATCTTATAAGCAATTTGAGGTTTGGGAAACTTTGCCCCTCCTGGTAGGAATGAATATCTCATACATCACTAGCTCATGGACTCTTGCCAATATGAAAGAAATTAATTTATCAGGTAAGTTCTTACATAAATTATGTTTTTGCATTGCCTTTTTATTAGGCATTTTTTGATTATACAATGCTAATGTGTTGTCAGCTGATAGTGTGAACAACTTTTAAAGGCAATCTGTGGTCAATTTAAATGTAGATAGACATATGTAAAATGACAGCCATAATTATTACAACCAATTAAAATGAAGTTAAAGTGTTGCATTAACTTTAATGCATTACTTCCCATACATCTAGGGCTGTCTACAAAAGAACTGGGCAACCTGTAGATCTGTGATTAGTCCAAAGTCCAAGCCCTTAAAATTGTTTGCATCATACACAGTAGAAATACCAGATATAGAGTCTGTCGGCTAGATTTAGAGTTGGGCGGTAGCCGTCAAAACCAGCATTAGAAGCTCCTAACGCTGGTTTTTACCGCCCTCTGGTATTTGGAGTCAGTCAGGAAAGGGTCTAACGCTCACTTTGCAGCCGCGACTTTTCCATACCGCAGATCCCCCTATGCCATTTGCGTATCCTATCTTTTCAATGGGATCTTTCTAACGCTGGTATTTAGAGTCTTGGCTGAAGTGAGCGTTAGAAATCTAACGACAAAACTCCAGCCGCAGAAAAAAGTCAGTAGTTAAGAGCTTTCTGGGCTAACGCCGGTTTATAAAGCCCTTAACTACTGTGCTCTAAAGTACACTAACACCCATAAACTACCTATGTACCCCTAAACCGAGGTCCCCCCACATCGCCGCCACTCTAATTAAATTTTTTAACCCCTAATCTGCCGTCCGCACGCAGCCACAAGCTACGTTATACTTATGTACCCCTAATCTGCTGCCCCTAACACCGCCGACCCCTATATTATATTTATTAACCCCTAATCTGCCCCCCTCAACGTCGCCTCCACCTGCCTACACTTATTAACCCCTAATCTGCCGACCGGACCGCGCCGCTATTATAATAAAGTTATTAACCCCTAATCCGCCTCACTCCCGCCTCAATAACCCTATAATAAATAGTATTAACCCCTAATCTGCCCTCCCTAACATCGCCGACACCTAACTTCAAGCATTAACCCCTAATCTGCCGACCGGAGCTCACCGCTACTATAATACATTTTTTAATCCCTAAAGCTAAATCTAACCCTAACACTAACACCCCCCTAAGTTAAATATAATTTAAATCTAACTAAATAAATTAACTCTTATTAAATAAATTATTCCTATTTAAAGCTAAATACTTACCTGTAAAATAAACCCTAATATAGCTACAATATAAATTATAATTATATTGTAGCCAGGGCTGCCACTAGAAATCATGGGGCCCCTGACTCAGCCAGTTTTCGGGCCCCCCCCCCCCCAGTGTCTACTCTCCAGTGCCCCCCCCCCCCCCCAGCAACCACCCCCATGCTTATATTTTGGCCAAAAAATATTAAGCCTGCCACCACGTCAAGGTAGACTCTTGGAGCAGGACCCTACACTAACCTAGCATTTCCAAGCTGCCCGTACTAACTGGGAAAGCAAGGGGGGGAAACAAACAAAAACAAAAAAAATTCAATCTAATATTTTATTTACGTAAAGTAAACAAGAGTCCTTTAGTTTTATCTTTTGGCCAAAATATAAAATGAGTCAAGGAAGGAAGGCTCCTAATGAGCCATAATATGTATATATATTTAATCAACACCAATAGTGTGACACAACCTTTTTTCAAGCAGATCTTTACTTTGTACAACAACAACAACATACAAAAATACTGCAATAAGTATTTTTCTAGATTATTTTAACATCTAACTAGAAAACACATATAGATATCTCACATCTCATAGTCATCACCAGATCTCAGATAGAATACGTCTATATTCAGATAGAATACTTCTATATTAATTATAATTGTTATGGGGCCAAAACAAAAAACACAACAGATTTTAAATTACATGATGCACATTCAGAAAAGCACAAAGGCCAGACCAGGCTGCAACTGGCTACAACCACACAAATCTCCTAACATGTTCAGTACACCAAACAAAATAAATACCACTGTAAAACAGTTATACGTTTTTACTGATAAAATTATAACATAACATTAATTAATGTAGAGTTTCAGGTCATAATAAGCACTTCTAAAAACAGCATTTTATTTTAGCCAAATAAAGATAATGTGACTTTAATTTGGCGAAAATAAAATGCTGATTGTTTTTAAATAACAAGTCAAGTGCTGCTTCTGAGCTGAAACTCTATATTTGAAGATCTACAAATAAATACAAAGTATGCAATCCCTGATTGGGGGCTAAAGAACCAGCCTCAAACAGACTCATCAAATAAAGTCCTCCGAGTCCTCACTATCTATCAATGTGACATAATGATGCATTTAAAACAAAGATTTGACTTATTATATATAACTTGTCAACTGTCAAGCAATAATTGAAAGATGGCTGACATTCTGTACCAGGAACACTGTGTCTTGGACTCTTACCCCCTGGCCCACAACTTGGGGCAAGACAGTGACACTGTCACAGTGCCATGTGTGTGGCCCTGGCACAGCATCTCAGCCATCTTTCAATTATTGTTTGACAATTGACAATTTGACATACAAAAAAAGAAAATAAAACCAAATAGAAAATAGTAAAATAAGGATTATATAATACCGGGCGGCGCCGGTTAAAACAATTTGGTATGACTGAGACACAATATAATAATAATACCATGGCTATGTAGGCAAGTTTGTTTAATTTTGAAAATTATTTTTAAATACTTGCAATTTAAAAAAAAATTATGCAAACAATTTTTTGGATATACACTGTGATGACTGATCCCAACAGGTTTTATGACACTTTAAGTCAATTTAGAACAAGGCACTAAGCAGCAGTTAATTACTAACCACCAGTTACAGTTAGGCATCAGAGCAGCCACTCCAGCCTCAGTCAGCCTGGCTGTGTATATTATATATATTATATATACAATAAAAATAACTATATCACACTATACAGGATTACAGTGTGATATATAAGTACAAATTAATTGCTGAGAGTCAGTCAGTCAGTCAGATAGTCAGACACACAGACTCTGTCTGATGCCTAGTAACATTCATTGGATATCATATAATATTACACTATTATGCCTCGTCTCGAGCAAATCACCCACCATAATGGGACATCTCCCACGCCACAACTTACTTAGGCTGTTGGTTGGGTCAGTTCCAACCAAGAAAAATATTTCAACACTCATCATACGTACCACACAACATTATAATATACACTCACACATTACATATACACTTGACTTACTCCCTCTTGGCCTCTTCAGCCGCCCAGCCCTGCTGCCCCTGACTCTGAGCCCTTACCGACTGCGACTGCCCTGCAGCCCTGTGACTCACACATTACATATACACATACTCCCTCTTTGCCTCTTCAACCTAGCAACCTAACTCCATGGCATATTGGCATTCACACATGATCCTTCTCCTTCCTTCATCACAGTTCACAGCTGCTGCCTGCCTCCCTTAGCAACCTAACTCCATGGCATTCATTCACACATGATCCGACCTTCATCACAGTTCACAGCTGCGCCTGCATGTAACTGTCTGTCTCAGACTGTGTATCAGATTCAGACACAGAGTCAGAGTGTCGCCCGGTCGGTATCAGTCACAGTCTGACAGTATGGCCCACAGCCGCCCAGCCCAGCCCTGCTGCCCCTGACTCTGAGCCCTTACCGACTACTGCGAGTGCGACTGCCCTGAAGCCCTGCTGCCTGTCCCGAGGCCGACCGGTCCGTCTGGTCTGCGTGCTGGCTTGTCACGTGTGGTCTTGTGCCTCTGCCTGCCTGGCCAGTAACTTCCCGCGCAGCGGTGCACGCTATTGTCCCGCCCCCTTCTCCCGCCCACCAAACCAATCAAAACTCAGAGCCCTCCTACTCCTGTCATGGTCCTGGGACTCCTGGGGGCAGAGTTTGATTTCTATGTTAAGCTGATTTCCCGCCACACATCAGAAATGGCGGTAAACCAGCTCAACATAAAAATCAAACTTGGAGTCAATGTTTCATTGGTCTGTGGGTGGTGTGTCATGTGACCAGCAGATGCTCAGCAGTCGAGGGAGGGAGGGTGGGTGGGTGAGCGGGCGGTGACATCATCATCGGCACTTCATGCTGCCAGGGAAATAATAAAAAAAAAAAAAAAAAAAATTCTATGTCAGCAGGGTCCCGGGCCCCTGATCCTGGCCGGGCCCCTGAATGCTGTCACCCCTGTCACCCCCTGATGGCGGCCCTGATTGTAGCTATTTTAGGATTAATATTTATTTTACAGGCAACTTTGTAATTATTTTAACCAGGTACAATAGCTATTAAATAGTTCATAACTGTTTAATAGTTACCTAGTTAAAATAATTACAAAATTACCTGTAAAATAAATCCTAACCTAAATTACAATTAAACCTAACACTACACTATCAATAAATTAATTAAATAAAATACCTACAATTATCTACAATTAAACCTAACACTACACTATCAATAAATTAATTAAATACAATACCTACAAATAAATACAATTAAATAAACTAAGTTACAAAAAATAAAAAAATATTTACAAACATTAGAAAAATATTACAACAATTTTAAACTAATTACACCTACTCTAAGCCCCCTAATAAAATAACAAAGCCCCCCAAAATAAAAAAATGCCCTACCCTATTCTAAATTAAAAAAGTTCAAAGCTCTTTTACCTTACCAGCCCTGAAAAGGGCCCTTTGCGGGGCATGCTCCAAAGAATTCAGCTCTTTTGCCTGTAAAAAAAAAACATACAATACCCCCCCCCCAAGATTACAACCCACCACCCACATACCCCTAATCTAACCCAAACCCCCTTAAATAAACCTTGCTGGAATCAGCCAATCAGATTCAAGTTCAATCCGATTGGCTGATCCAATCAGCCAATCAGATTGAGCTTGCATTCTATTGGCTGTTCCGATCAGCCAATAGAATGCGAGCTCAATCTGATTGGCTGATTGGATCAGCCAATCGGATTGAACTTGAATCTGATTGGCTGATTCCATCAGCCAATCAGAATATTCCTACCTTAATTCCGATTGGCTGATAGAATCCTATCAGCCAATCGGAATTCGAGGGACGCCATCTTGGATGACGTCATTTAAAGGAACCGTCATTCGGCGAGTCGGCGTTGCTTGAAGAGGTTGGATCCGCGTCTGCTGGGAAGAAGATGGCTCCGCTCCGGAAGAAAGAAGATTGAAGATGCGGCTTGATAGAAGACTTCATCCCGATGATGGACTTCCGACTTCAGCCCGATGATGGAGTTCTTCAGCCGCCGCTTGGATCAAGACTTCGGACCCTCTTCTGGACCGATCGCTGAACCCGGTGAGGTGAAGACAAGGTAGGGAGATCTTCAGGGGCTTAGTGTTAGGTTTATTTAAGGGGGGTTTGGGTTAGATTAGGGGTATGTGGGTGGTGGGTTGTAATGTTTGGGGGGGGTATTGTATGTTTTTTTTTTACAGGCAAAAGAGCTGAATTCTTTGGGGCATGCCCCGCAAAGGGCCCTTTTCAGGGCTGGTAAGGTAAAAGAGTTTTGAACTTTTTTAATTTAGAATAGGGTAGGGCATTTTTTTATTATGGGGGACTTTGTTATTTTATTAGGGGGCTTAGAGTAGTTTAAAATTGTTGTAATATTTTTCTAATGTTTGTAAATATTTTTTTATTTTTTGTAACTTAGTTCTTTTTTATTTTTTGTACTTTAATTAGTTTATTTCATTGTAGGTAATTGTAGGTAGTTTATTTAATTAATTTATTGATAGTGTAGTGTTAGGTTTAATTGTAACTTAGGTTAGGATTTATTTTACAGGTAATTTTGTAATTATTTTAACTATTTTAGCTATTAAATAGTTATTAACTATTTAATAGCTATTGTACCTGTTTAAAATAATTACAAAGTTGCCTGTAAAATAAATATTAATCCTAAAATAGCTACAATATAATTATAGTTTATATTGTAGCTATATTAGGGTTTATTTTACAGGTAAGTATTTAGCTTTAAATAGGAATAATTTATATAATAAGAGTTAATTTATTTCGTTAGATTTAAATTATATTTAACTTAGGGGGGGTGTTAGTGTTAGGGTTAGACTTAGCTTTAGGGGTTAATCCATTTATTAGACTAGCGGCGAGATCCGATCGGCAGATTAGGGGTTAATTATTGTAGGTAGCTGGCGGTGACGTTGTGGGGGGGCACATTAGGGGTTAATAAATATAATATAGGGGTCGGCGGTGTTAGGGGCAGCAGATTAGGGGTACATAGGTATAATGTAGGTTGCGGCGGTATACGGAGCGGCAGATTAGGGGTTAAAAAAAATATGCAGGTGTCAGCGATAGCGGGGGCGGCAGATTAGGGGTTAATAAGTGTAAGGTTAGGGGTGTTTAGACTCGGGGTACATGTTAGGGTGTTAGGTGCAGAATTAGGAAGTGTTTCCCCATAGTAAACAATGGGGCTGCGTTAGGAGCTGAACGCTGCTTTTTTGCAGGTGTTAGGTTTTTTTTCAGCTCAAACTGCCCCATTGTTTTCTATGGGGGAATCGTGCACGAGCACGTTTTTGAAGCTGGCCGCGTCCGTAAGCAACGCTGGTATTTAGAGTTGCAGTGGCGGTAAATATGCTCTATGCTCCCTTTTTTGGAGCCTAACGCAGCCATTCTGTGAACTCTAAATACCAGCGGTATTTAAAAGGTGCGAGGGGAAAAAAGCACGCGTAGCTAACGCACCCCTTTGGCCGCAGAACTCTAAATCTAGCCGTGTATTTCTTAATTCTATATTAAATCCATTTTATCTACACTAACCCACATTTTAAAAAAAATCCTGTTATGCAAGCCAAATACTGCCTTGGTTAGATGCTGTTCAACTAATTTAGTACATCGAGAGCCAGATTACAAATCACACGGTTTTTATCGCTTTCACTGCTGGAAGTAAACAACGTGAGTGAGTTAGAGCTTGTATTTCAAGTTAAAAGTAAAACGTTTGCGCACAAGTAAAAGCTGATGCGCATTAACTTCAGGACTTTGAGTATTGCAGCTGCTCTAACACATTTTACACATAGACTTTAAAGGAGCGCTCTTTAAAAAAAACAAAAACTAACACTTATCGCTCATGCTCTAACTCACCACCGCGTTAAACCTACAGCACTAAACCCAAATTTAGTTATGATTTTTTTACATTCCAATGTTCTTCACATTCTTATTTTGTGTACATATTTTCTGTATTTTCTATTTGTATCTTAATAAAGAGACCGAAAAATAAATATGGATGGTCATTAAAACTTTGCTAAAACAACAAATCTAATGGTGGCCTAAGACTTTTGCACAGTACTGTATATGATTGTTTATATATATATATATATATATATATATATATATATATATATATATATATATATATATATATATATATATATATATATATATATATATATATACATCATTACCTATATACAGTATCTATATGTATATATACAGGTATAGATATATACAGTTATATAGGAATATATATTTTAAAATAAAAAGAACATTTTCTTCTATGTGAAGAACATTGCAATGTAAAATATTTACAGTAATTACACAGTAAAACACATTATAAAATATTAAAATTGAATAAAAATATTTTTTTTTTGTTTTCAGGTATTTGAGGGGAAAGGGCTCTAAAGTGTATATATATATATATATATATATATATATATATATATATATATATATATATATATATATATATATATATATGTAAATATGTCTATACATGTGTATCTATCTATCTATCTATCTATCTATCTCTCTCTCTCTCTCTCTCTCTCTATATATATATATATATATATATATATATATATACTGTCACTGTCAGGGTATATGAATGTTATTAAATAATGTATATATACATATATATATTATTTAATATATATGGCTGTCTACACCAAATGATTCATTTATTTGTAAGACATTAGATGCCTGGCTGACAACAATTCAATCCACCCCCACTCAATATGCAAAATTACAATGCATCCAGGTGAGAACAAAGGGAAGACATTTGGTCTAGTTAAGTTCAGGCAGTCATTTCAAATAAAGACAAATTACTTCAAAAAGATGGTCATCTATATGGTTGTTTATTGCAAATCAGTTACTTCAAAGTAAATATTAGCATGATGGAGCCTCAGAAGTGTATGCCCATATATGGACTTCCTGCCCAAGATGGATAATGAACTCACAGGCACCCTGTGGGGAATAGACGGTCTGTCTGTTGGAATGTTTGAATATACAAACATGCTCAAAGAATTGTAGTTTTTACCATCTACATGATAAATTATCCCCGCTGAGATCTAAATACACATAGGACATCTGAACTCATTTTTGAATCACAATTTATGTTTAAATCTCAAACATTAAATATATGCCTTAGACTGTATTAAATGTCTATAATGCAATTCAGATTGTAGAGAATTGAATGGCAATTGTAATAGTCCCACTTTAAAATATGTAACATGTTTATATTTTTTTTTCTGTCTTCCAGACATCTAAAGGACAAATTGGGATACATATGCTGAGTTATTAAATAGCAATACAGTTAATTTAAAATGTCCAATGTTAGTAACCTATTCTTTTTATTTTTTTCATGGTCGTCCCATAAATTGTGTAATATGTTTTACGCAATCAGAAAGAGGTGTACTGTGTGTGTAATATGCTGTGTTTTTAAATGAATATAAGGAAATAATCAAATGCAATTTTAAATGGATTTTAAGATAATAATTATATGATGTTAGAAATAATACCAATGTTTCATATCAAAATAATCAGGAAAAATGACAAAATATAATCCATGTATATTAAAATATGACCAGACAGGTTTATTAATATAAAGAAATAGTGTATTTGATAGACATTTTATAAGATTTAATAATCAAACTGTAGCTATATTTGAATGAAACTTTTCTCTCTGTCTGCTGCCTCCGATGACCTAAATCCGGTATTACAGCCAAAAGGCATTTGGCTGTTGAAAATGAAATTTCCCAGTAGTCAATCAGAGAAAAGTGCATACCCAAATCTATCGAATGATTAAGAGATGAGGAGGAGTCTTGTCTCAGACAAAAAGCTCCTTGCACAGAGAGAGAGGATTCTTGGTGGAAAAAAAATTGGTTGTTAACTTTTGCAATCCTGCTTGCTGCCATTTTGCTTATAAGAGAGACCAGTATGCGAACACAGTTTTCTGTAAGATAAATACGTTGGGACACTCTTTGTGGATAAGAGACTATCAAGATTAATTCTCTCACAAATGTGCATAATTCCTCTAAGCATATAACGATAGACATATTTGGATATTAACTGAATCCTCAAGCTGGTGACCTGGTAAAGTGTAAGAAATTGTTAAGTATATAATTTGATATTTTAAAGCAAATACATTCATTATTGTTACAGTCAAATTGCAGTTAATAGATTTAAAGGGGCACTCAGTATTTTAAGCTTGTATTTCATAGTCCTGTGTAGTCTTAACTAGTCATTATTGCTAAATAATTTATTTATTAGACAGGGTTTTATGCTCCAGATTTATAAGTCAGTTATTATAGTGAACTCTTTCAGAACTGTACATAAACTGGTTATTGTGATTATATCCCTGGTAGTTATTAATTAAGCATAGTAAGTGGGTAATCCATATTGAGCATTGAACTAGAGTTATTGGTTAATAACAGAAGATTCTGGTATTTCATTGGGGTATTTTAATGCAATTCAATTGTGAATAAGGTTAATTATAAAGTTACAATTTGGTTTGCTTTGTAAAGAATATTGTAACAGTTTAAACTTGTATAGTAATGATTCATATCTGGTTTTCTAGAAATATAATTCAATGTGTCTATAAATTTTAATTAATATAAAGAATTTAGGAATTTACATTAATTTTATTGTTTTGTATATGCATTTTATTGGGGGTTTATTTTAAAGAATAATTATTAAATATATTGTATTATAACCCGGTCATATACTGACAATACTGTATATATGTGTGTATATATATATATATATATATATATATACAGTATATACAGTATATACAGTATATATATATATATATATATATATATACATATACACATATAAATTCATAAATACACATATATTCATAAATATGTGCATAAATACACACATACACATATGTCATAAAGTCACCTAGCAGCAATGTGAAAGACTGGTGGAGAGCATGCCAAGACGCATGAAAATTGTCATTGAAAATAAGGGTTATTCCACCAAATATTGATTTGCAAACTCGTGCTAAGTTAAAACAATAGTATTGTGTTGTTTAAAAATGAGTATGAACTTGTTTTCTTTGCAATATTCAAGGTCTGAAAACACTGCATCTTTTTTTGTTATTTTGACCAGTTGTGACAATAAATTACAATTTTTTTATTTGGAATTTTGAAGAATTTTGAAGAAATATTGTTTATAGAATAAAACAAAAAGGTTAACACATACCTATAAATAGTAAAATCAGAGAAACTGATCATTTTGCAGTGGTCTCTTCATTTTTCCAGAGTTGTATATATGTATATGTGTATATATATATATATATATATATATATATATATATATATATATATATATATATAAATACAGTATATACAGACATCAACACTAAGGGTGTCAATGCATAGAATGGAGAGTATAGCCAGTACGGGATTGGCCCATCAGGATACCGGGACTTTTCCTGGTGGACCGATGTCACCATAGGACCACATCCTTCGTCAGGGAGGTCATGCATAGCGCATTTCTTTAACGCTGCTCATATCCTGGTGAGGGTGTGGGGGTCTGTAGCAGCTGAAAAGAGACCCTAGGCAAAGTAGGGGGATAAAAGCGGGCCAGGGGGGGCTGGGGCAGGTATTCAAATATTTCCTGGGCCGGTTTAGAAAAACAAAATCATTATTTTATAATTTCTTAGTTCAGAATGAAAACAAATCACATACATATGTAGTTTTGATTGCCTTATAAATAATTTATCAACCTAAAATACTTTTTTTGAAGCTCACAGAAAAATTAACTAACCTAAAATCAGGAGGGGAGAACACAAGATAGAGGGTACTCTGCAACCTTACCTAAATCTTTTCCTGTGTCACTGAACATTTTTAGGAAATATATTATTACTTGTGGCCCTTAAAGTGATAGCCAATTTAAAAAATATTGAAAAACAATTTTAAATCTATATCAAAATTAAAGGGACACTAAACCCAAATTTTTTCTTTCATGATTAAGATAGAGTATGCAATTTTAAGCAACTTTCTAATTTACTCCTATTATCAAATTTTCTTCCTTCTCTTGGTATCTTTATTTGAAATGCAAGAATGTAAGTTTAGATGCCGGCCCATTTTTGGTGAATAACCTGGGTTATTCTTGCTGATTGGTGGATAAATTCATCCACCAATAAAAAAGAGCTGTCCAGAGTCCTGAAACAAAAAAGAAGCTTAGATGCCTTCTTTTTCAAATAAAAATAGCAAGTGAATGAAGAAAAATTGATAATAGGAGTAAATTAGAAAGTTGCTTAACATTGCATGCTCTATCTGAATCCTGAAACAAAAAAATTGAGTTCAGTGTCCCTTTAATATTAACTTTAATTCATAATCTATTAGCAAAAAATCTGTATATCCTTAAAAGTTTAGTTTAGGCATGGTATTCTAATCCTCTGCTCCGGCCGCCTCCATTAAAAGTACTTTTTTTCTTTCTGTGATGATTACCAATCATGTGCTTAGCCATATAGCACTCTGGGAAAGAAGGCTTGCAGATAAGCACATGCGTTCATCTCTGCATGTGATCCCCTGAGCAGTACGTTAGCAGTACTCACTCTAGTCTCGGGCGGCGCATCACTGCAGACGTAAAGAGAGGGTAGAAGCGCTCTCTGCAGCACAAAAAAACAGAGCAGGAAGCAAAGGGGGTGCAGAGGATCCAAGAAAGAACGCACAGAATTTAAGTACAGGTATTTTTTATAAAGGTAACAGGATTTTTACTAAAAAACACACATACATATATTACAGAGACGTTCCAATACTATTTAATTTACCATCACGCTAAGGCTTCTAAAATATTGATTTGCAGTGTTAGGAAGTTGTAGAACACTGTTAAGATGTTTTCTTTTTCTTTTGGACAATTAATGTGTAAGCTGACCACTGTACACAGAGTAAAAGGGCTTGTATGTTAAATAACCTGTGCATAATGTTGTGTGCAGGTGATAGACCTCTACAGATACTGTGAGTAGGACATTGTTTGGCCCCAAAAAGATATCTGGCACCATGATGATTATAAACAAATCATCAAGTAAAAGGATAACTTATTAAACCTCCATCACTCCTGGTAATGCTGATGGACTTTGGGACGCAGAACAAAAATAATGTTAAACAATGAAGATTTCTGCTGCTCAGAGTAAATGCCCTCAACCACATGCATATCACAGGGTACATGACCGCAGCATCATAGAAATATAGATTAGAATTAGCCTGTCAGTATTGCTATCTGAAGTGTAGCTTTATGAATTCTAATTCTAAGGTAGTGTCATGCATATTCCCTTATGGTATTTGTCCTTACCACCTCTACTGGAAGTTTATTCCATGAATCAGCCACTCTTTCTATAGAAGTGCTTCTGCAAAATACTCCTGCACCTTCAACCTTCTACTTAAGATCATGGGGTAGATTTATTAAGCAGTGGATGCTGCAATCTAACCCAAAAGTTTCCAGCAGGCCGGAAACTGAAGTTAAGAAGCAGCAGTCATAATTTGCTACGGCGAATCATGCCCGCCCTCAATTTGATAAATCGGCCCCTATGACTCCCTGTTCTGGTTAGTGATGGGAAGACCCCCCCCCCCCCCCCCCCCAAAAAAAAGGAAATAATTTTTTTCTTCAAAAGTAATCCCCCCTGGCAAAATTGATAAAAATGGAGTATGGAATATGTTATTTTACAATGATAAATAATATGTTTATGACACAGTGTTCATATATTTAGACCTCCAATTTTATTTCTAAAAGTGATATAGCATGAAGACTTTAATGAAAGACGTATGAGACTTTATGTAAAGTGTATACATTAAGAGAAGTGAGATGCGCTCAATTAGGAACAAACAACTGCTCAGTAGCTTGTTCTAGGCGAGGTGGCACCCACTTTTAGCTCAGTTGTGCTTTTCACAGAGGAGAACTTATATATCAGTATATTAGTCTGATCCTCAAGGAACATGGCAACCCCAGATTATTGTTTTGACCTTCTGTGGGCCTTATAAGTGAGGTGAAGTCATATCTCTCTAAGCACATTGGGCAAGGAGTCCACATCTGGTTTCCCCTATCACCCTTAGGGAGACTTTATCGGGGTCAGAATACAAATGCATACAGTAAGAGAAGCGCTCTACTAGGAATGAACAACTGCTCAGTAGCTTGTTCTATGGTGAGGAGCAGCCTCTTTTAGCCCAATTGTGCTTATCAGTCTGATAATGTCATAATTCTACTCTACACCTTTAAGTAAAACTCCTCCTTCAGATTACCTGCCTATATCACCTGTGTCTCTCTAGTAACCATTGCTGATTATTAGCAAGTTACCTCTTGGTTACTACGTATGTCTTGTCTTCTAATCCAGCTCATTTAATTGTGCTATTGTGTGTACTAAAAACCCAGGCAGTAGTTTTAGTATACACAATAGCACAATTAAATGAGCTGGATTAGAAGACAAGACATACGTAGTAACCAAGAGGTAACTTGCTAATAATCAAGCAATGGTTACTGGAGAGACACAGGTGATATAGGCAGGTAATCTGAAGCAGGAGTTTTACTTAAAGGTGTAGAGTAGAATTATGACAGAATCACGCCCTCAAGGAATCCTCTCTGAGGATTCAATCATGCGGTTTATGAGGGTAGCGTTTATGAAAAGCTTGTAGAAGTCTTGGGGTGTGAAGATCAGTGGATGGAATCCATTAAAGGGACAGTAAAGTCAAAAGTAACCTTTCATGAATCAGATAGGGCATGCAATTTTAAACAACTTTCCTATTTACTTTTATCATCAAATTTGCTTTGTTCCCTTGGTGATATTTTTGAAAAGCTAAACCTAGCTAGGCTCAAACTGATTTCTAAACAGTTGAAAACCGCCTCCTAGCTCAGAGCATTTTGAAAGTTTTTCACAGTTAGACTGTGCTAGTTCACATGTGTCATATAGATAACATTGTGCTCACTCCCGTGAAGTTATTTAGGAGTCTTCACTGATTGACTACACTGCATGTCTGTCAAAGGCACTTAGATAAGGAGGCTGTCTGCAGAGGCTTAGATACAAGGTAATCACAGAGGTAAAAAGTATATTAATATAACTGTGTTGGTTATGCAAAATCGGGGAATGGGTAATAAAGGGTTTATCTATCTTTTTAAATAAGAACATTTTTGGTGTAGACTGTCCCTTTAAGTCTAAAAAACTGTTCCGTATAGGGTTTTCTGATGTCCTCAAGGATGAACTTTCCTGCATTGAAATGCCAGACACCCTGGAAGCATTAATAAAGATTTGCATAGCAATAGACCTCAGATACCATGAACGGAAAGCTGAAAAGTCACACTCTGAATATATACCAAGAAGAAACCCATACCCTACTCTCAACAAAACTTCAAGTTCAGTAGTCCCCATGGACATTGGAACTGTAAAATGACCCCTAACTGAAGAAGAGAAAACAAGAAGAGACTCTCTAATTTATGTTTATATTGTGCAAGCCATGAACATGCAGTTTCTACCTGTCCATCATTTATAAACAACATTTTTAGATATTTATTGGATTTATGTGTTATTGTCTACCTTGATGATATTTTTTTATTATTATTTTTTATTCCATAACAAAACAGAAATGAAGATTATATGATATTCATCAAATTTCACCTTGCAGGACTATATTGAAAGATACAAATTCATGAATTAAATTATAACAATTTTCACTGTTTCATATTGTTATGTGTTTTCCTTTTTACTATAAAAAAATTGAAGCAAACCAACCAAACCAAACAAACAAACACACAAAAATTTTTTTAAAAAAAATAAAAATTTAAAATTAAGATTTAATCATTCTCTAAATATCCTCCATCTCCCCCATTCATTAATGTTTCCAGCTCTCTGGAAGAATTTTATTTTGTATCAGATCTTCGAATACACTTAGATTCTTTATAGGTTTTATTAGTTGTAGCTGTTCCTCTAGTGGAAAGGTTTTTATTGGTCCTAACCATTTTCCAAAGTAATTGTTTAAGGTCTTCTCAATACTGGGAAAGAGCAAATACTGCTCAATAATAATAAGATCTTTTATATCTCTAATAAATATAGAAAGAGAGGGAGCACATTTAGCTTTCCAGTTTGCCAATATTAATTTCCTTCCTAATAATATCGCTGAATTTATCAGTTTAAAATTTGTATGTCTATCCGGAGTGCAAAGGAAAAAGACAAGTCTGGAGTCCAGATCAAGGTTTCTTTCTGATGCCCTATTTAACCAGTAATTGATTTTCCCCCAAAATTGCCTGATTTTTGGACAGTTCCAAAAAGCGTGGATAAGATCTGCTTCAGGATTGTTACATCTCATACAAAATATAACTTTAGTTGGCGTCCATTTACCTATTTGTGCTGGTGTTATATATATTCTATTTATAATTTTACAATTGGATTCTTTCCAGGATTCTATTATAGTGGATCTATTACCTATTTCCAGGCTTTTCCCTAATTCATCCGATGTTATGGGTGTAAAGTCTCTTGTCCATTTAATCTGTAGCCGATTTAAATGTGTTATGCCTAGGTTCTTAATTAGTGTATTATACAAGAAGGTAATAGAGTATGATCCTTGATTGTAAAGATTTATTGCCAGGGCTAAATTGCCCAAATCCCAGTTGGGGCCGCATTTACATATGTGTTGGTGAAAGAAATGTCTTAACTGTAAATAGGCAAAAAAACTGTGTTTGTGCAGATTATATTCTTGTTTAAGTTTGTCGAATGATTTTATTGTTTCAGCATTTTCTTCTTTTATTTGAATTAAGTTTATGAGGCCTTTACTTTTCCAATTTTCAAATACGAGAGAGGAAATTCCCGATTACCCATTATTGGGAGATATTTGGATACTCTGTAGTCCACCTGCATTTCTTTTGTATATCTCTGCCAGGCTAAGAGTGGACTTTTAAATATATGCATTTTTAGAAGGTGTTTCAATTTTTTCATATTTATGCAGTGGATAATGGCTTTCAAGGAAAATGGTGTCACAAAATTAGTATCCAGTTGTAGATTAGTGACATATTCCTTGCCAGTTATCCAATCTAGTACAATTTTTACCAAAGCAGCTAAGTTGTAAAATTTTAGATTTGGTAGAGCTAATCCTCCTGCCAATTTATGCACACTTAGTTTTACAGCCGACATTCTAATTTTTTTATTTTTATTTTGCCATATAAATTTGGCTGTAGTACTATTAAATTTATAGATACATTTACGTGTTATCAAACATGGAAGGTTCTGTAGCAAATATAAAATTTTGGGGAATAGAATGGTTTTAATTAAGGATATACGAGCGGAGAGGGAAATTGGCAGTTGGGACCATCTTTTAAGATCTTCATCTATTTTTGAAAGTAAAGGAGTAAAGTTCAGATGGTACCAGTTGTCTGGGTCTCTGCTGAGTTTAATTCCTAGATAATTAATAGAATCTACTACTCTAAAAGGTACCTGGTAATTGTTTTTGATTGGGTGCTTTATCTATAAAAGTTCTGATTTATCTGCGTTAATTTTATAACCGGTAAATGATCCATATAATTCTATCAGACTTAAAAATTGTCTGATAGAAGATTCTGTTTTGCTTAAGAATAGGAGCAAGTCATCTGCAAATAGGGTTAGGACAGTTTTAGTATCACTGATAGTAATGCCTAGCATCCCTTGGCGCAAGAGAATTGCCAATGGCTCTAGTGACAAGTTAAATAAAAAAGGGGATAATGGACATCCCTGGCGAGTCCCCCTTTCCAGGGTAAAGCTTTCAGTGAGATAATTATTTATTTTCAGATTAGAAAGAGGGGATCAATAGAATAACTGGATCAAATTAAAGAAGTTGCCCTGAAATCCAAAATTTTCCAGTGACATAGTCAAATGGTCCCAGTTGATTACATCAAAGGCCTTTTCGGCATCTACTGAGAGTATCACTAGATCTGATTTATTAAAGTTTCTGTCTTCACTATTTTCATTCCAGTAGTATTCCAGAATTGTAAGGGTTCGTCGGATTATTTTAGAGATGTTTTTACCTTTCATGAATCCAACTTGATCCTCATGGATTAAAGTCCCTAGAATTTTTTTTAGTCTGTTTGCTAGGATAGCCATAAAGATTTTGTAATCGTTATTAAGTAACACAATTGGTCTATAAGAGCTTATTTCCTCAGGGTCTTTACCTTTTTTGAGAACTAATGATATTGTTGAGGCTGTAAAATAAGTCGAATCCATTTTATTCTCAATAAAATATTGATTGTATAAATTTACTAAGATAGGAGAAACCTCATCTTTTAAACAGTTATAGAATTCTGCTGGAATGAAATCAGGTCCAGGTGATTTATTTCCTTTAGCTATTTGAATATGAGCTACCACTTCTTCTAATGTACTAGGTTAATTTATTACTAGAAGTTCTTCTGGTTTGAGTCTAGGGATATTGCAGATATGCCAGAACTTTTCTTTATTTTGTTGATTTATCTCCTGTTTCATATAGATTTTTTTATAATACCTAAGAAAAGCCTCTTTTATTAATTTTTGATCATAGATTCTTTGGCCCTTTTCTCTAAGTACAGGAATGGTGTTGTAATCTGTGTTATTTTTAATTAATATAGATAGGAATTTTGCTGATCTACCATAATATGTCCTAAATTTAAATTTCTGTTTTTTATCTTCTTGAATATCTTTCTGTTTTACGAAAATTTCTCTCTCCTGTCTACTTCTTTGATACTTCTCCCAGTTATTTTTTGTTGGAGTTGTAGTATATTTTCCATAACTATTTTTCACTTGGTTTGCCAACTGTACATCTCTTTGTCTATATATTTTTTTCCATTTGCATAGATAAGCCACTATTTCTCCTCTAATAAAAGCTTTAAAGGTTTCCCAGAAAAATTCTGGTTTATTAATGGCCTCCCTATTATTATAAGAAAATTCTTTCCATTTTTCTTTCATCCAATTATTAAAGTGAATATTGTCTGTTAAGTACCTAGGAAAGGAGAAACTAGAAAAGCTTGGAGTTTTCGGCAGCTTAAATTGTAACTGTAAAGAGATAATTGCGTGGTCTGAAATGAGAATTTCTTTGATTTCTGTTTTCACAGAATTGCCTAAAAGATTTTCACAGATCTATTCGGGAAAATGTAAGATAGGTTTTAGATTCACATGTGTACGTTTTTATGTCAGGATTATGAAGACGCCATACATCATGTAATTTTAAATCCTGTGTTAAAAGCCTGAAATTATTATTCCTCCTGGTTTGTAGTGGTTTTGATTTTTTTGAAAATCTATCTAGGCTTGGAATTGGGGCCATATTAAAGTCTCCTGCAATTATAATTTTTTCCCCATTAAAATGCATTAGATTTTCTTTTTTCCCAAAAAGATGGGTCAGATTTATTTGGGCCATAAACGTTACATAAGACAAGTTTTAGTCCCTGGATGTCCACCTCTAAAATTAAATATCTAGCCTGTGGATCAATATTGTAAGAGATAATCTTATAGCTCAATTTTTTGTGGAATAATATACAAACATCCTTCTTCCATCCACAATAAGGAGTAGCGACAGCTTCCCCAACCCATGAAGTTTTAAGTTTAGTAATTTCTATAGGTTGTAAATGAGTTTCCTGTAGGATAGCTATCTGGGGCCTAAACTTATTAAGATGTTTTAATATCCTTTTCAGCTTTTTCGGTGAAGTAATCCCCCCTACGTTCCATGATAGAATATTCAAGTTATTAGTTCCCATTTCAAAGGAAAAGGGGGCCAATCACCCTATTTCCCTTCATAGTATTGTTTAAGTTCTGTCTAGTGAATGTGGGAAAAAGGGAGGAGGAAAAAAATCTTTAATAACAAAATTTTATTCCTATGCACCATCATTTTTATGGTTGAGCTATATTTCTTATCTTAATTCCTTTATCCCAGCCATTTACTCCAACCTTAATTCTTTTAGTATCAGCCGAGCCTCACTAGTATTGTTTGCAACTTTTACTAGACCATCTATTTGGAGAAGGACTTTAGCGGGGTAGAGTAGTTTGGCATTATAGTTTGCATTGATGAGACGAGTGCCGTAAGGAGCCATTTCCTTCATTTTACTAGCTGTTTCTGCTGAATAGTCTGGGAAGAGTAGAACCTTATGTTGGTCAATAATGCACTTGTTCATCTTACGATAATTCCTAAAGATTTGGACTTTATCCTGGAAATTCAGGTATTTAATAATTAAGGGGCGTCCTTTACTATTGATCTCTGCGTCTTTCCTAGAAGGGCCCATCCGATGGGCTCTCTCTACTATCATAGGTACAAGGTCCCCTAGACCTAGAGTTTGAGGTAGCTGGACTGAGGGAAAATGTATAAGATCATTATATTTAGTTGTTTCTGGTAGCCCAATTACTTTTAGATTATTTCGTCTGCACCTAGCTTCTAGGTCCTCTGTTTTTGCACTCAGTGCAGCTACCTGTTTCTCCAGTGCTGTTGTGTTAATATTCATAGTATGTAGTTGATCTTCAAGATTTGAAATCCGTGTTTCTGCTTCTGTTAGTCTAGATGAGAATATTCTGATTTCAGTGGTTAAATTTGAGATTTCGTTCCTAATCCCATCTAATTGGGGCATCATTAGAGCTGCTATTTGTTAAAGTAAATATTGATTATTAGTAGTGTTAAAGGGACAGTCTACACCAGAATTTTTATTGTTTTAAAAGATAGATAATCCCTTTATTACCCATTCCCCAGTTTTGCATAACCAACACAGTTATATTAATATACTTTTAACCTCTGTGATTATCTTGTATTTAAGCCTCTGCAAACTGCCCCTTTATTTCAGTTCTTTTGACTTGCAGTTTAGCCAATCAGTGCCTGCTCCCAGATAACTTCACGTGCACGAGCACAGTGTTATCTATATGAAACACGTGAACTAACACCCTCTAGTGATGAAAAACTGCTAAAATGCATTCTGAAAAGAGGTGGCCTTCAAGGTCTAAGAAATTAGCATATGAACTTCCTAGGTTAAACTTTCAACTAAGAATACCAAGGGAACAAAGCAAAATTGGTGATAAAAGTAAATTGGAAAATTGTTTAATATTACATGCTCTATCTGAATCATGAAAGTTTATTTTGGCCTAGACTATACCTTTAATACATGTATCCTCTACTCTTACTATATTTGTGTCTGAGATCCTGCCAGTATTAGTTTTCTTATCCCTGGGTTTCGGGGCCATTGTTGGTGTCTTAAGTGATGTGTGTGTAAGAAATGTGTCCATTTAAGGACACCGTGCGCAAAAAAAATAAAAAATAAAAGAAATAAATCTTAATGTGTCTTAATCAAGTGTCGTTCTACAGGAAAAATACTTAGTGGAAAAATATAATGACTATACGTAAAATACTATAATAATATCGTGACGGCAAAAAAAGAATGAATTAATACTATTTTTAGTTTTTCAGTAGGTGCAATTAAGTCCCTCTAATAGGGGGGTTTCTAACAACAAGATCCTTATCCCATGCAATGATAGACGGAGTGACCTAATGCATACTTTCATTGTCTAGGCCTAATGTCCTTTTCCTTTTCTCTTCCCTTCCCCTTTTTTATTCCCCCCCCCCCTTTTTCCCCCTTTCTTTTATAACTTTGATTTTAAGATGGTCAAGGAGTTTACTCAGGGAAATTGTCCGTTTAAGGTGCTATACATATATCAAATAAAGAATAGTCAATGGTATACCTTGCCCAAAACTGTTCTGTGATCAGTAGAATACTATAGAGATACAGTATATATGCATGGAAAACAACAGTGTTATTATAAGAGAAAATAGAGAGATAAAAGACATGCTTTTCAGTTCTCAAATGGCTGCAGATTAACCCTTCTTATAGAGGGTTTTTATAACAAACAAACCTTTATCCCATTTATATTTATATATATTGCTTATAATATCACTGAAACAAATAATGTGAAGCCAAAATTGTATAGCCAATGAAGTAAGGTTTCTAAACCCCTTCAATTTTAGGATGATCACCTTAGATTTCTTTTTAACCTGAGCAAAACCATTTATATGTTTTATCCAGCAGAGACCTTAGCCTTCTAATCTGGTATGGTTATAACACACTGCAAACGTAAAGGTTTATAGAAAGGAGAGGAAAGAAAGAAAAATCTGAATCATTTCAGTTTTAAAGGTTTACATTCTTAAACTTTTCGTGGTTTATGCTTTAAAAGTTTCCAACCTATATGAGCTACAGATTTCTAGGCAAGAATAGCATAGCCAAACTCCAGTATATATTTTCTTTTTTGCCTCAGATCAGCTCTTGTAGCCAAAATTATATAATAGAGTCTTTCAAGCATAATAATGTGACTTAGCAATAAGGTCCTGGAAAGAGTGAGTACAGTTCCAAAATGAAAAAAATGTAAAGAGTTCAATTTCCAGTGTTTTAAATTCAGCCTTGTAAGCGAGAATCTAGTCCCAGTATAAAAGTACATTTCTTGGGTAACAGATAGAATGAAAGCTTTAAGGGGATGTCAACAGTTAAGCAGTTAAACAGTCCCTTTTCCCCTTTTTGTTCTATAAAGTCCCCATAAGGAAATTATCTTCACTTATAGGATATTCAGATAATTATGAAAGTACTGATATTATTTTGTGGTGTTAAATGGTATTCTAATATACATCCCACAGTAAAACTGTTCACCCCAACAGGGATTTGATTAGCCCCATATACTTGCAGGTTTTTTTTTGTACGGACTTAAGGCCTAGGATTCCTTGACTTCCCAGCGTATGGGTACATTGTGGCGTACTAACAAGTATATCGCCAGGTTGAACAGATTTCCCGCTGTCTGCTTCCCAGCCTGTGGGTACAGTGGGTTGAGGGCGTCTACACCGTCTCGTATACTGTCGGGGTGTAGACTTCTCCGTTTATAAATTACTGTGGTCTGCTGTCCAGGCTCCTCTTAACCCAGTGTTTTGCTCCTTCCGTGGTACCGATCAGATAGAATTGCCTCTATCAGTATGGCTCTCTGACATACAGTCCGGCTCGTTTTCCGCTCCCTGGTTAGGGTAAAGGCACTATCTGATTCAAACACATGGAGCTTTCAGGTGCTCAGGAGTGCCCGGGCAGGTGGGCAATAATGCCTAAAGTTGTGGTTCCGCGCCGGGTTTTTGTTCATGCTAGTAGCACACCAAGTTCCAAGCTTCAAGCAACCCTCTTATGGGTTGTTCAAACAGCGCGCTCTCCGTGAGCCCTCACCAGCTCCACATACAGCAGGCTCCTCTCACCGGAACCTTCACCCAACAAAGGATGATTGGAACAGCCAATAGAATGCGAGCTCAATCCTATTGGGTGATTGGATCAGCCAATAGGATTGAAGTTCAATCCTATTGACTGATTGCATCAGCCAATAGGATTTTTTCAACCTTAATTCCGATTGGCTGATAGCAGCAAGATCGATGACTGTTTAGTTAACAACAGTCTGCTGCTCATTCACCAGTCCGTTGCTCATTCACCCCGTACTTGGTGTGCAGCTTTTTGACAGCTTTTTTGATAAATAAGGAGAGCGCATTCAGGTCCGCGGCCGCGATGCTAGGCGAGCGTATTGGTGCCGGCGAATGCAGCATAGTTGACGGCTTGATAAGTAGGCCTCACAGTGTATTTATATGTGTTTGTGTGTGTATATATATATATGAATATCTATTTAAAAATACTTAGAACACATTCCCCTATGTGAAGAACATTGGAATCTGGAATATTTACAGTACATACACAGTTAAACACTTCATTAAATATGAATATTGCATAAATATGCTGTTACATGTTTTGAGCTACTTGACTGCAAAGGCCTCCAATGCACTATATATATATATATATATATATATATATACAGGGAGTGCAGAATTATTAGGCAAATGAGTATTTTGACAACATCATCCTCTTTATGCATGTTGTCTTACTCCAAGCTGTATAGGCTCGAAAGCCTACTACCAATTAAGCATATTAGGTGATGTGCATCTCTGTAATGAGAAGGGGTGTGGTCTAATGACATCAACACCCTATATCAGGTGTGCATAATTCTTAGGCAACATCCTTTCCTTTGGCAAAATGGGTCAAAAGAAGGACTTGACAGGCTCAGAAAAGTAAAAAATATTGAGATATCTTGCAGAGGGATGCAGCACTCTTAAAATTGCAAAGCTTCTGAAGCGTGATCATCGAACAATCAAGCGTTTCATTCAAAATAGTCAACAGGGTCGCAAGAAGCGTGTGGAAAAACCAAGGCGCAAAATAACTGCCCATGAACTGAGAAAAGTCAAGCGTGCAGCTGCCAAGATGCCACTTGCCACCAGTTTGGCCATATTTCAGAGCTGCAACATCACTGGAGTGCCCAAAAGCACAAGGTGTGCAATACTCAGAGACATGGCCAAGGTAAGAAAGGCTGAAAGACGACCACCACTGAACAAGACACACAAGCTGAAACGTCAAGACTGGGCCAAGAAATATCTCAAGACTGATTTTTCTAAGGTTTTATGGACTGATGAAATGAGAGTGAGTCTTGATGGGCCAGATGGATGGGCCCGTGGCTGGATTGGTAAAGGGCAGAGAGCTCCAGTCCGAATCAGACACCAGCAAGGTGGAGGTGGAGTACTGGTTTGGGCTGGTATCATCAAAGATGAGCTTGTGGGGCCTTTTCGGGTTGAGGATGGAGTCAAGCTCAACTCCCAGTCCTACTGCCAGTTTCTGGAAGACACCTTCTTCAAGCAGTGGTACAGTAAGAAGTCTGCATCCTTCAAGAAAAACATGATTTTCATGCAGGACAATGCTCCATCACACGCGTCCAAGTACTCCACAGCGTGGCTGGCAAGAAAGGGTATAAAAGAAGAAAATCTAATGACATGGCCTCCTTGTTCACCTGATCTGAACCCCATTGAGAACCTGTGGTCCATCATCAAATGCGAGATTTACAAGGAGGGAAAACAGTACACCTCTCTGAACAGTGTCTGGGAGGCTGTGGTTGCTGCTGCACGCAATGTTGATGGTGAACAGATCAAAACACTGACAGAATCCATGGATGGCAGGCTTTTGAGTGTCCTTGCAAAGAAAGGTGGCTATATTGGTCACTGATTTGTTTTTGTTTTGTTTTTGAATGTCAGAAATGTATATTTGTGAATGTTGAGATGTTATATTGGTTTCACTGGTAAAAATAAATAATTGAAATGGGTATATATTTGTTTTTTGTTAAGTTGCCTAATAATTATGCACAGTAATAGTCACCTGCACAATATCCCCCTAAAATAGCTATAACTAAAAACAAACTAAAAACTACTTCCAAAACTATTCAGCTTTGATATTAATGAGTTTTTTGGGTTCATTGAGAACATGGTTGTTGTTCAATAATAAAATTAATCCTCAAAAATACAACTTGCCTAATAATTCTGCACTCCCTGTATATATATATACAGTATATGTCTATATATGTGTACATATGAAATTATGTGTTTATATGTGTATATATGTCTGTAAATACATAAATACACATATAAATACATATATACACTGGGGCATGCCGGTCAGGTCACGCCACGGTGAGCAGAGTCAGTCAGATTTAGGGGGGGCCGGCCACGGATGGTGTGCTTAGCGCCTACGCCTAATATACTACAAAAGCTGTATAATATATTATTAATCACTTGGCTTGGCTGCTACAAATAAAGAGAATAATATCATGTATGTAACCTAGTACTACTATAATATAAATCTCAGTGAGGAAATGATTTGAACCAGTCTGGTGTATTATCTTATTCATTCAAATGCATCAGGAAGCTGTTAGTTTGTGGTTTGTCCCATCTAGCTTTCATCGTGTACCATACAACACTAGCTGTCACTGAATGCCATTGCCCTGTGTGCCATGATGCTACAACCAGTGATCTGCAGGTATGCCCCTGTATGTCATGCTGCAACTGCAATAGTCACTGTGCTATAACCAATGCTCTCCATATGTACCCTGTGTGATATACTACAACCAGTGCCCATCACAGTCTGTGTGTCCCCTTTACCATCCTGTCCCAACCAATGTTACAACCAATGGTCTCTATGAGGTAATTGTGTACCCTTTGTGCCATGCTGCAACCTGTGGTCACCACCATGTGGTCACTGTGTACATACCCAGTGGTGTTACTGGTAGCTACCACTGTGTACATACCCAGTGGTGTTACTGGTAGCTACCACTGTGTACATACCCAGTGGTGTTACTGGTAGCTACCACTGGTAAGTTGTAGCTACCAGTAACACCACTGGGTATGTACACAGTGACCACATGGTGGTGACCACAGGTTGCAGCATGGCACAAAGTGTACAGAATAACCTCATAGAGACCATTGGTTGTAAACATTGGTAGGGACAGGATGGTAAAGGGGACACACAGACTGTGATGGGCACTGGTTGTAGTATATCACACAGGGTACATATGGAGAGCATTGGTTATAGCACAGTGACTATTGCAGTTGCAGCATGACATACAGGGGCATACCTGCAGATCACTGGTTGTAGCATCATGGCACACAGGGCAATGGCATTCAGTGAATGTGCATGGTGACAGCTAGTGTTGTATGGTACACGATGAAAGCTTAATGCAGTGTTCCATTTAGTTGTCAGAATGTGGTCACTGGGTTATAGTGTTGCAGTGGTCAGCCAATGGGGGACATGTGGCCGCTGTGTATAGTGATGAATTGGTCAATATGTGGTCACTGTATAATGCTGCAGTGGCCTTCATGTCCCCACTGTATATAGTGATGCAGTGGTCAGTATGTGGTCACTGTAAACCCTTCTTAAATTCTTGCACCTGGGCCCTGTGGTTTCTAGTTACGCCTCTGAAATCAGCTAATAGGAATGCAACGGACGCCATTTTGAAAAGGCTCCCTTGCATTGAAGATTCAGCATAAGGCGGCGACCGTATGAAGAGGATGCTCCACACCGGATGGCTTCAGGATGGAGCTGCTCCGCTCCACCGGGATGAAGATAGAAGACGCCACCTGGATGAAGATAGAAGACGCCACCTGGATGAAGATAGAAGACGCCACCTGGATGAATGAAGACCTCGCTGCCTGGATGAAGACTTCTAGCCGCCTGGATGAGGATGGATGTCCTGACTTCAAAAACTGTAAGTGGATCATCAGGGTTAGTGTTAGGTTTTTTATTTTTTGTAATTTAGTATTTTTAATTTTTTGTAACTGTAGATTTATTTTTTATAGTAATGTTAGGTTTTTAATTTATTTAATTGATAGTCATTTTAATTTTAGTATAATAGTAATGTTAGTTTAATTTATAGTTTAAATGTAGGTTTTTTTAATTTCCCAGGGAAGTTTTTATTTATTTTAAGATAGGGATCTTGTAATTTTTATTTAAAGTTGGGGGGTTGTTAGGTTTAGGGGTTAATAGTTTAATTAATTTTTTTGCAATGTGGGGGGCTGCCGGTTTAGGGGTTAATAGGTTTATTTAGTGGCGGTGATGTGGGAGGCCAGAGGTTTAGGGGTTAATAACTTTATTTAGTGGCGGTGATGTTGGGGAGCGGCGGAATAGGGGTTAATATCTTTATTATAGTGTGGGTGATGTTGAGGTGCGGGGAAGTAGGGGTTAATAACTTTTGTATAGTGGTGATGATGTTGGGAAGCGGCGGAATAGGGTTTTTAAATTTTATTAGTGGCAGCGATGTCGGAAGCAGCAGATTGGGGGTTAATAACCTTAAGAGTGTTGGCGATGTGGGAGAGCCTCGGTTTAGGGGTTAATAGGTAGTTTATGGGTGTTAGTGTACTTTGTAACACTTTAGTTATGAGTTTTCTGTAACAGTTTTGTTGTATAAAACTCATAACTTCTGCTCTCAGATGGCTTTTTAGCCTCACCACAAAACTTGTAATGGCAGCGCTATGGAAAACTCGGAATCTAGGTGAAAGATAGCAAGAGAAAAATTGATAATACAAGTAAATTAGAAAGTTGCTTAAAATGTCATGCTCTATCTGAATCATGAAAGAAAAAAGTTGGGTTTAGTATCCCTTTAAGGGAATTTGTTTCTTAAAGGGACATTACAGTCAAAACATATATGGATTGGATAGAGCATGACATTTATAAAAAAACTTTCCTTCTATTATCAATATTCTTAATTTGGTATAATTTGTTAAAGAGTAATCATAGGTGAGCTCAGGAGAGTGCACGTGTCTTTACCCATCTGTCAGCAGTGTTTGCTATATCAATGTTATAAATGCTTAAAGGGATGGTAAACTTTGCATGTATTAAAATCAGGTTCGGAATCTAAGCAATATTTTAGATGTGCTTTAATTGATAACTTCTAATGAAGATGCGTGGTAACTTGAATGGTTTGACCTGTTCTCCAATCAGTGATCTAGTTACAAAATAGTGCCATATGGCTAGAGCACCGATTGGGGAACAGTTCAAACTATTCGCTCACCAAAAAAGAGTATTGAAGTGGGTGGCCGGAGTGCGGGGTATTAGAATGACACAGCTAAATTAAAGAGTAAATTGAAGTGCATCTTTGTAAGAAGTGATCAATTAAACTTCAATTAAAATATTCCTTCGATTCCGGACCTGATTTTAAAACATGTAAAGTTTACCATCACTTAAAGAGGTGTTCACACTTCTGAGCTGCTATCAGCCTACCTAGGTTTACTCTTCAACAAAGAATACCAAGATAATGAAGCAAATTTGATAATAGAAATAAATTGAAAAGTTGTTTAAATTTGCATACTCTATCTGAATCATAAACAATTACATTTGACTTTACTGATCCTTTAATGAAAATTCATTTGTCACTATTTCCTATGGGAAAGTCTTCAGATCAGCAGAGGAGCAGCACGATAGTAGACAGTACAGCCTAAATTAGACTCAAATGGATTAGAAAGATCGTGGAATTTTAAATAACTTTCCAATGTATTTCTATTATCAATTTTGCTTAGATCTTTTGCTATCCTCTGTTAAAGAGTAAGCCTAGGTGAGCTTGGGAGCGTGCATGTGTCATTAGCCATCTGGCAGCATTACAACATTGTTTATAGCAATGTTATACATAGTTACAAATACCATAGACACGTGCATGCTCTTAGAGGGATAGTAAACCACAAAATTTTCTTTTATGATTTAGATAGAACATACAATTTTAAACAAATTTGCAATTTACTTCTATGAGACAAATGTGTGCAGACACAAATTAGCAACAGCTCCCACAAGTGTATATGTGCATATTCATTTTTTAACAAGGGATGCTAAGAGAACAAAGTGAATTTAAAAGTGTCTTAAAAATGACCTGCTCTATGTGAATCATGCAAGTTTAATTTTGAGTTTTCTATCCCTTTAAGCACCTATCAGCCTATCCTAGCTGTACTCTACATCAAAGAAAACCAAGATAAAAAAACAAACAAATTTGACTATAGAAATAAATTAATATTTTCTGGGTTTAGGGACTGATTGTGGTTAGAGATTTGAATTAGTGACTGAGGTTAGTATAAGGATTAGAGATTAAAGTTAGGATTTCAGTTACATATTGGAATAAGGGGTAGGTATAGGGGTTAAAATTAGGGTTATAGAAGATATGGGTTAGGGGTTTGGCCTGCATCAAAAAGGTCAACAATAGGTTACCATCCACACAGCAGTGGCATCTGCAACAATCCTGCAGTCACATTGTGCCTGTTGAGGAGACACTACCAAGTAGAAATGACTGAGATGGAAAAGACAAAACCGAGGTGTTATGGGGAGAATGAAGGTTAAAGGGGCAGTGTACACCAATTTTGATTTAACTGCATGAAATAGACTCTGCTATGAAGAATAATATGTACAGATACTAATATAAAAATCCAGTATAAAATAGTTTAAAAAATTACTTAGAAACTCCCAGTTTAGCTCTGTTAAAAGTATTAGTTAGAACACCCACTGAAAGTGGGAAATATTCAGTCCCCCCCTCCCCCTTCCTTTGCATATGAAAAGACTCTTTACACAAACAGGAGCAAGCTGGAGTAGGTATACGTCAGTATTCTTCTAAAACTATGGGGGCTTGGTTAGGAGTCTGAAAATCAATGTTATTTAAAAATAAGCAAAACTATATATTTTTTAAAAAAAATATCTGTATGGGCGATATGAATGGACCATCTACAAAATGTACATATTTATGCAAAGAAAAATCGAGTGTATAATGTGCCTTTAATGATATATATATGTTATGAGTGGGAAGTACTGAGAGATTGGAAAGCAAGTGGCTAATTCGTAATATTTATATTTTATTTTGCACTTGTGGAGTGCCAGTTCTGCACTTTGACCACTAGATGTCAGTATGTCTTTTAATCTGCATTGATGGTTCACTTGATCCATTTTGTGTTGTAAAATTCTGATCTGACTGCTATAAGATAGTACTCAAGATACGTGCACACTCCTGAGCCTAACACATGATTTAAAAGAATGGAGCTAAGTTTAAACAAAGGATAACAAGAAAATCAGGCACGTTTGATTACAGACGTACATTGGAAAACTTCTTTTCAAATTATAAACTCTGTCTGAATCATGAAACTTTATTTCTGGCTTTAACAACCCTTTAAATATTTCAGTAGGCTTCAAATAATTGCACTTATTTAAAAGCAGACAAAATGAGAAAAACACTATAATGTTAATTTAAAGGGACATTAAACACTAAATACATGCTAAATATGAATGATGCATTAAATGATTAGACTGAGAATAACTTGTAGATGTATTAAGTGTCATTAGTTGTTTAAATATTGACAAAACAAGTGTAAAGTTTTAGTATCTATAAAACACTAAAGCTGCAGAAGCTAGCTCCCAGTAGTGTTTTCTATCCATAGGTTTATTGGATCTGAGCCATAGGGTACAATGGAGGGCTTCCTATTATCTGACACGTTCCGGGCATGCGTACATGTGCTGCATGATTCCCCAGAATCCTTTGCAAAGGTCAAACGTTCATGATAAGCTCTGTAGGTTGTGTAGGGGGAACTCTCTGTACTTGTAGATTAGAACGTTACAGCTGTAATACATATTGACCGAATGAGTCTATAATGTGCACTTATATCATCCTGTTAAATAATCCCCAGGGTTTAGAAAAGTCCAGCATAGCAGTAGTGTGCACCTAACACCACTCCACTTAGCCAGAAATACTCACAAGAGGGTTTGCGCATCAGAACTGCGTGCTCTGTCTGTTTGCTGCATAAACCTGATATACATCCTAGTGCTTCACAATAAAACCGCCATCATCTGTTTTTTCTTTATCTGTTAAATATTCACAAGCTGTTTTTGCAGTGTTTGGACTAAATGCCATTAAGGTTCATGAACTATACTCCAGGGATTAATGACAATCAGTCTTTTCATGGGGGGATGCAGAACACAAGGGGAGGCACGTGGAATCTGCAAGCTAAAGAGAGTTTATGTAAAAGTCCTGTAGCGAGGCCTAAGCTTTCTTATATAGGGCCAGGTGGAAACTCAATGTTGTTACAGCAAGAAAGGAATGGAAAGCTCAAACAGTAATGCAAGTGACATCTCATGGTAATGCTGAAAACATGAGGTGTGTTTCTATAGGATGAAATTCTAAGAAAATAAATCAGTGATGCCAAGGAGAAACTTAAAATGACGTGTTAAAGGGATAGTAAAGTCCAAAATAAACTTTCATGATTCAGATAGGGCATGTAATTTTAAACAACTTTCTTATTTACTTTTATCATCAAATTTGCTTTGTTCTCTTGTTATTCTTAATTGAAAGCGAAACCTAGGTAGGATCATATGCTAATTTCTAAGCTCTTGAAGGTCGCCTCTTATATGAATGCATTTGACAGGTTTTCACAGCTAGAGGGCGTTAGTTGGTGTGTTTCATATAGATAACATTGTGCTCATGCATGTGAAATTATTTAAGAGTTAGCACTAATTGCCTGAAAAGCAAGTCTGTCAAAAGATCTGAGATAAACAGTGTGCCCATGGTCAGACCATGATATGGTTACAATTAGTATACCCCTTTCTCCTCAGAGTGGAGGTTCTAGATTGGGCAATTAGCAGACTATTTAATAAAAAAAACAATGGACAATACAGACTGCCACAGACCTCCAGGAATACTTTACACTTAATGATAATGGACAGGTTGCCGATGACATACTATGGGCCTCAATGAAAGCTTATATGAGAGGGACTCTATTAAAAAGGGCAGGCCAATTAAGACGGGACAGAGGGGTGACTTTGGCACAACTATTTGGGGAATTGAGGACTCTGGAGATGAAAAACAAATACAACCCAGATAGTACCTTAGCTACCCGTATTGGTGAACTACGAACGGAAATAACCGAAAAAGAGACAGAGAATTCAAAACAATGTACTAAGACTAAAACAGTTATATTATTACCAAGGGAATCAGGTTGATAGGCTACTAGCAAACAAATTAAGAGCCAGACTCAAATCATCCCGAATCCAAAAATTAAAAGTAGCAGATAAGGTAGTATACTCCTCGAAAGAGATAGGAGAGGCATTTAGGACCTACTATAATTCCCTATACAATATCAGGAAGATACAGAGATGGTAGATCGGTCGGTAATTTCTAGATTTCTTGAATACCTAAAACTCCCCAAACTAGATAGCGATAAAATTACTCACTTATCTGAACCCATTACTACCCAATAAATCAAAACAGCGATTAAACAACTAAAACTCCACAAGGCCCCAAGCCGGATGGTTATACCCCCCTATTTTATAAAACCTATGCCAACATCTTAGCCCCTTATCTACAGAGACTTTTCACTTAAGCCTTTGATACAGGCTCTTTATCACCAGAGTACCTAGAAGCCACTATCCTTACAATACCAAAGGAAGGGAAAGAGCCCCAGCTATGCCCAAGTTATCGCCCCATATAGCTCATAAATATCCTAGCCTTTATAATTATTGCTAGATATCATCCACATAGACCAAGTTTTATTATAAATAGGCAGGGTACAGATAGTACAAGACGACTTCTGAACATAGTCACAGAGGCGTATAAACTAGGACTCCCATTCGTGAACCTGTCATTTGATGCTGAAAAAGCATTTGACAGGGTACGGTGGGAATATATGAACGCTGTCATGGGAAAAATGGGCATACCTAAAGCATTTCAAACAGTGATTGGAGCATTATACTCTAACCCAAAGGCCAGAGTAAGAAGACTTGGCTTCTGCTCAGACTCATTCCCACTTAGCAATGGAAGGGTCTGTATATACATGGTACATTAAAAAAATTGAGTCTCTTTGCTTATGACTTGACGGTCTTCCTCACCGACCCAAACACCTCCCTGCCCCCTCTCTTGGACCTATTCTGTTTTTTTGGTACTCTTTCATGTTACAAGCTTAATTTAGAGAAGACAGAGGCTTACCCCTGAATCTCTCTGAAGCTCAAATTAAATCCCTTCGGAACCAATACTCATTTAAATGAAACAGAGGAGTCAAACATTTGGAAGTTCAACTCTTGCATGATCCAAAAAAAGTAATTGAGCTGAATCATAATCACATATTACAAACCCTAAAAAATGACCTTACACTCCCCAGATATAAAGAGATATCATGGATGGGGAGAATCTCTGCTTTCAAAATGATGTTGCTTCCGAAGCTCACCTATCTATTTAGATGGCTACCCTTAAGAGTACCAAAAGCACTAATTAATAAATGCCAATCCCTCCTAAACACCTATGTCTGGGCTAATACCCACCCTCGCATCTTCCGTACTATCCTTCAGTCACCAATTGATAGAGGCCTAACCAATTTGAAGTACTATTACGAGGCGGCCATGTTAACACACATATTCAACTGGTGAGGTTCTGGTAAACGGCCCAGATGGTATGAGATAGAATAGGCATCATTACCATATGATATTTACCTTTTGGACCTAATTTGGGTTCCACAGCACTGTCTGTGATAAAAGAGATAATGTAGTGATAAAAGAATATTTAAATTTATGGCATAAACTTAGACATTTTTCACAGGTTGCTCCTCATCGTTCTCCAATCCAGGGAATCAGAGGCCTAGCCTTAAGACTTCTAGAGTCAAACCCCACCCTATGGGAGAATACAAATATCAGAATGATAGGAGATTTACATAATGGATCCAGCTGGCCTACACATTCTGAAATGAAATCAAAATGTACTATTCTTCCTAAGCTAGACTTTGAGACTATGCTTTTCTGATCCCTGATACGTAGCTGGGGATTTGCTACGACAGCGCCTTGGGACTTAACTATATGGGAAACTAGATGGAAGGCGGGATTGCAGGGACAGAGATCACTGACAGTACACTATCAATGCCTCTTAGACTGTTCAACATTACATAGAACCCATAATGTTTTACTATGGGAAAGAGACCTTGAACGTGATATAGATCCTAAACAATGGCCAATAGCCATCAGAGTAACTAAGTCTGATATACCCTGCATCATATTGTTCAAACTCTACTACAAACTACTGATTAGATGGCATTGGGTCCCTAATAGACCCCATAGGGGTTCTAACACTAACTCATTCCTGTGCTGGAGAGGTTGTGGGAACAAGGGAGATGATATCCATATATGGTGGGAATGTCCATGCATACAACACCTTTGGAGAGAGATACTCGGTTTATGTACACGGATGGGACTGCCATTGATACGTAGCCCAGAAATGTGCCTACTACATCTAGAACTCCCCAAAATCACAAAAGGCGAAGAAGCATTGATACATATATATCATGATGGTGGCCAAATTATCATTAGCGAGGCACTGGAAGCAACAGGTAGCCCCCACGATACATAAAATATCTGAAAAAGTTGAATATATTAGGAAAATGGAGTAAGCAGTATCTATAAACAGAGGAATATTGGACCTTTATTCAGATATTTGGGAAACTTGGAATTCCCTCTCCACACACCCAAAAACCTCACACTGAGAGCTGTTTATTTTTTTTCCTCTCTCCCCCCCCCCCTTCCAAAATATAAATACCAATATTGTTGATGCAAATGTTTCTGTTGTTGCGAAGTGGTTTTTTTCTTTCTTATTGTTGTTACTGATAACACTGTACTAATTTAAATGTGTAACTTCAGCTTACAGAGAATCTCAGGTAATAACAACTTATCCCACAACGGAATTATGGACTCTCTTTTTTATGTTCATAAACAATCCATACTCAGTTACCGAAATGTACTAGTTCTGAAAGCCATGTACACCTATATAAGGAAAATCAGGCATATATCTAAACGGACATTTCCGGCTAGACAACTGCATCTTGCGAAAACCTGTTTACTCTGTAATGTAGAAAATGTAACCTAACTTGTTTAGCTTTACAGTTTGAATTTGTCGATTGTAATATGTAATATATTGCCTCAAATAAAAAAAAATATTTGAGAAAAAAGATCTGAGATAAGGAGGCAGTCAACAGAAGATTAGATACAAGGTAATTACAGAGGTAAAAAGTATATTTATATAACAGTATTGGCTATGCAAAACTAGGGAATGGTAAATAAAGGGAGATTATCTATCTTTTTAAACAATAACATTTTTGGTGTTTACTATCCCTTTAATGACCTTTGTCCTTTAACACTGCATTTTTCTACACAAATCTAAAAATCTGTAGGCATTCTATTTATTTTATTTTATATTGTTCTCTCCATAGGGTCCTTGAATGAACCTGAATCACACATGGGAAAAGTGAAGACTATAGTGTTTATCCCAATGTTCTGCATAATGTAATAAGGCTTGAGATCAAGATTTAAAATTCTTTATCACGTTTAGTTTTCATTACATGCTAATTATCATTATGCACAGGTTTCCTTTCCCAAGCAGAAAATCATATAATAGTAATAAATATTGAAGCTGCGCAAAACTAAATAAAAGTTGCTGAATCAACTTTTTTTTTTTTAACAAAGCAGCTGATCTTACACAGAAATATAATAAGAAGATCTTCGACCCTTTTACTTACCTAACAACTATCCCTCTTTTACAGGGACTGTCATGCTTTAAAGGTCAAATCCCCATGTCCCTCCTAGCACTATATTAATGTATTATGGGAAATCAAATTCTTACCCTATTTCCTTATTTCACAGTTTTTTTCTTTAGGGACCATTTGCATATTTTATTTGAAAAACAGATATTTAAATAGAATGTTTTCCTGATCATATGTCACTATAGTTCAATTATTTGTGGAGATAGAGAAGAGGGGAGGTTGCAGCAGGGAGGTGCAGGTAGCTTGAAGGGAGTTGTTGGGAGGGGGGTACAGGGTCAGGTGTCTGAGGATGTGAATTGCATCATACACCACAGGATAAGTTTTTTTTTTTAAGGGGCGTGGTCAGAGGGTCAGGGAGATACATGCAGCAGTTCTGGAGCAACACAGCAGATCAGACAGTGGTCACTGCTACAGCAATGAAGGTTGCTGGAAGTCTAGCAAACATAATTGATGTCATTGGAAGGGGTCAGGAGAGCAAGGGTTGTATCAGAGGTGAACATTCAGGATGGCTGCGGGGGTTCACTAATAGAGCTCTCCAGATGTCAGGAGTGGGGATTCAGGCTCATTGTATGGGTGGCTTGTTGGGAGCCCAGGAGGTGGCATCAGTAGTGTGTTTAAGCAAGGGAGCAGTTGGCAGCTCCCAATGTTTGATTTCATGTATGGGTTGGAGACCTCTCGCCACATGAGCAATGTTGAGCTGGGTGAGTTTAAATTTTAGGTTTATTTGGCATGGTCTGGTTATGTGTCCTAGTGGATAGCTGTTCATAAGGGTAGCTCAGTGGCTTGCTTGTGGTGTTGGCAAGTGGGAGGCTGAGAATTTCGTTTGCGTCCAACTTCACCTGTGTACTTTGGGGATGTAGAGTTTTGGGAAGAGATGCTGTGTTGCTGTATGGGCTTATGCTTATTGGATATGTCTTATTGTTGACTGTACATTTTGTGTTCTGATTTGGGTTTATTATGTTGTGTGTATATATATATATATATATATATATATATGTATTGGGATCCCTTTGGCTATGCTCTGGTGGGGCTTAGTGGGTAGCACATCAGGTTGCGAGCAGAAGGATCAGGGTTCAAATCTACTGCCAGGAGCATGTTATTTTTGTTTCAGGCCGTTTAGCTGGCCATTTAACTCTTTGCATAGCCATATGCAGGGATCGGCTTGGTTAGCTGCGTGGAGGCGGAAGGTTTAGATTTAGTTTGGTCGGTTTAGGGTTTGGGTGGATATGTGTATCACTGGTAAATTCCTATGGATGTGGGTGTATTGACCTTGTCTTCCATGTACGTGTACGTCAGGGCTCGACAGACTCAGGAGCCTGGGTTTTTTCTGCTTTGGGTTTGGGTGAATAGCAGTTATTTGCTCCAGTTGTCGTAGTTGGGTGTTATCTGGATGTTTTGGGTGTGAAGGGTGTTCTAGGTTTTGTTAGCATGGTTGTCTGTGGCTTTCCTTCCTGGTCTGGGAGTGTTATTTTTGGTTTGCTTGTCCATTGTGGAGTATGTGGTATGTTTAAAAACAGTCACCTAGATTACGAGTTTTGCGTTAACAGGGGTGCGGTGCTAACGAGCAGTTTTCCCTCATCGCTCACTTGCAGACAGCGCTGGTATTACGGGATTTTACAAACCCAGCGTTAACCGCAAAAAAAGTGAGCGAAAAGCTAAATTTTGCTCCACATCTCACCTCAATACCAGCGCTGCTTACGGTAGCGGTGAGCTGGTAAAATGTGCTTGTGCACGATTTCCCCACAGGATTCAAAGGGGGAGAGCACCTGCAAAAAAGCAGCGTTCAGCTCCTAACGCAGCCCCATTGATTCCTATGGGGAAATACATTTTATGTCTACACCTAACACCCTAACATGAACCCCGAGTCTAAACACCCCTAATAATACACTTATTAACACCTGCATTATATTATTAACCCCTAATCTGTTGCACCGGACACCGCCGCCACCTAAATTATACTTATGAACCCCTAATCTGCTGCCCCCAACATCGTCGAACCCTACATTATATTTATTAACCCCTAATCTGCCGCCTCCAATGTCGCTGCAACCTAACTACATTTATTAACACCTAATCGGCTGCCCACAACGTCGCCGCCCCTATATTAAATGTATTAACCCCTAAACCTAAGTCTAACCATAAACCTATCCCCCCCCTAACTGAAATATAATTTTAATAAATATAAATAAAATTACTATAATTAACTAAATTATTCCTATTTAAAACTAAATACTTACCTGTAAAATAAAACCCAAAGATAGCTACAATATAACTAACAGTTACATTGTATCTATCTTAGGGTTTATTTTTATTTTACAGGCAACTTTGTATTTATTTTAACTAGGTAGAATAGTTACTAAATAGTTATTAACTATTTAATAACTACCTAGCAAAAATAAATACAAATTTACCTGTAAAATAAAACCTAACCTATGTTACAATTACACCTAACACTACACTATAAATAAATTAATTACCTAAACTAAATACAATTAATTACAATTTTAATAAATTATCTAAAGTACGAAAACCCCCCCACTAAATTACAGAAAATAATAAAATAAGTACAAGAATTTTAAACTAATTACATCTAATATAATCCCCCTTACAAAATAAAAAAGCCCCCCCAAATAAAAAAAGCCCTACCCTACACTAAATTACATATAGCCCTTAAAAGGGCCTTTTGCGGGGCATTGCCCCAAAGTAATCAGCACTTTTACCTGTAAAAAAAAGTACAAATACCCCCCCAACATTAAAACCCACCACCCACACAACCAACCCTACTCTAAAACCCATCCAATCCCCCCTTAAAAAAACCTAACACTAACCCCTTGAAGATCACCCTACCTAGAGAAGTCTTGCATTCTATTGGCTGATCCAATCAGCCAATAGAATGCCAGCTCAATCCTACTGGCTAATTGGATCAGCCAATAGGATTGAACTTCAATCCTATTGGCTGATTGCATCAGCCAATAGGATTTTTTCTACCTTAATTCCGATCAGCCAATCGGAATTGAAGGGACGCCATCTTGGATGATGTCATTTAAAGGAACCTTCATTCTTCAGTCGGCCGTCGTTTGAAGAGGATGGTTCACGTCGGATGTCTTGAAGATGGAGCCGCTCCACGCCGGATGGATGAAGAATAAGATAGAAGATGCCGCCTGGATGAAGACTTCTGCCCGTCTGGAGGACAACTTCTGCCGGCTTCGTGGAGGACTTCGGCCCGGTTGGGTGAAGACTTCTCAAGGTAGGGTGATCTTCAAGGGGTTAGTGTTAGGTTTTTTTAAGGGGGGATTGGGTGGGTTTTAGAGTAGAGTTGGTTGTGTGGGTGGTGGGTTTTAATGTTGGGGGGTATTTGTACTTTTTTTTACAGGTAAAAGAGCTGATTACTTTGGGGCAATGCCCAGCAAAAGGCCCTTTTAAGGGCTATTTGTAATTTAGTGTAGGGTAGGGCTTTTTTATTTTGAGGGGCTTTTTTATTTTGTTAGGGGGATTAGTAGGTGTAATTAGTTTAAAATTCTTGTAATTATTTTATTATTTTCTGTAATTTAGTGTGTTTTTTTGTACTTTAGATAATTTATTAAAATTGTAATTAATTGTATTTAGTTTAGGTAATTGATTTAATTAAAGTGTAGTGTTAGGTGTAATTGTAACATAGGTTAGGTTTTATTTTACAGGTAAATTTGTATTTATTTTAACTAGGTAGTTATTAAATAGTTAATAACTATTTAATAACTATTGTACCTAGTTAAAATAAATACAAAGTTGCCTGTAAAATAAAAATAAATCCTAAGCTAGATACAATTTAACTATCCTATATTATAAAAGACAAGAGTTTGTCTGAAGCCGTCATGCGCAGTTCAGACAAACACTTGGCCTTAGACAGCAGCTGATCGCACGCGCAGGGGTGAAACACAGCAGCGCGAGGACCGGGCAGCACAGCTGATCGCACGCGCAGGGGGAGTGAGAGAGGACCGGGCAGCACAGCTGATCGCACGCGCAGGGGGAGTGAGAGAGGACCGGGCAGCACAGCTGATCGCACGCGCAGGGGGAGTGAGAGAGGACCGGGCAGCACAGCTGATCGCACGCGCAGGGGGAGTGAGAGAGGACCAGGCAGCACAGCTGATCGCACGCGCAGGGGGAGTGAGAGAGGACCGGGCAGCACAACTGATCGCACGCGCAGGGGGAGTGAGAGAGGACCGGGCAGCACAGGTGATCGCATGCTCAGGGGGAGTGAGAGAGGACCGGGCAGCACAGGTGATCGCACACGCAGGGGGAGTGAGAGAGGACCGGGCAGCACAGGTGATCGCACGCGCAGGGGGAGTGAGAGAGGACCGGGCAGCACAGCTGATCGGAGAGAGAGAGAGAGAGAGAGAGAATGAGAGAGAGAGAATGAATGAGAGAGAGAATGAGAGAGAGAATGAGAGAGAGAATGAGAGAGAGAGTGAGAGAGAGAATGAGAGAGAGAATGAGAGAGAGAGAGAGAGAGAGAGAGAGAGAATGAGAGAGAGAGAGAATGAGAGAGAGAATGAGAGAGAGAATGAGAGAGAGAGAATGGGAGAGAGAGAGAATGAGAGAGAGAGAGAATGAGAGAGAGAGAGAGAGAATGAGAGAGAGAGAGAGAGAGAGAGAGAGAGAGAGAGAATGAGAGAGAGAGAGAGAATGAGAGAGAGAGAGAGAGAGAGAGAGAGAGAGAATGAGAGAGAGAGAATGAGAGAGAGAGAGAGAATGAGAGAGAGAGAGAATGAGAGAGAGAGAATGAGAGAGAGAATGAGAGAGAGAGAGAATGAGAGAGAGAGAGAGAATGAGAGAGAGAGAGAGAGAGAATGAGAGAGAGAGAGAGAGAGAGAATGAGAGAGAGAGAGAATGAGAGAGAGAGAGAGAGAGAGAGAGAGAGAGAGAGAGAGAATGAGAGAGAGAGAGAATGAAAGAAAATGAATTACATATAACACATAACACAACACGGCCCGTGTGAACGGGCTTTAGGACTAGTTAGTTATATTGTAGCTAGCTTAGGGTTTATTTTACAGATAAGTATTTAGTTTTAAATATGAATTATTTAGTTAATGATATTAATTTTATTTAGATTTATTAAAATTATATTTCAGTTGGGGGGTTAGGTTTAGGGTTAGACTTAGGTTTAGGGGTTAATACATTTAATATAGTGGCGGCAACGTTGGGGACGGCAGATTAGGGGTTAGTAAATGTAGGTAGGTGTCGGCGATGTTAGGGCAGGCAGATTATGGGTTAATAATATTAAATAGTGTTTGCAATGCCGGAGTGCGGCGGTTTAGGGGTTAATATGTTTATTATAGTGGCGGCGATGTACGGTTCGGCAGATTAGGGGTTAAAATATTTATTTTAGTGTTTGCAATGTGGGGGGCCTCGGTTTAGGGGTTAATAGGTAGTTTATGGGTGTTAGTGTACTGTTTAGCACTTTAGTTAGGAGTTTTATGCTACTGCGTTGTAGTGTAAAACTCTTAACTACTGACTTTAAAATGCGGTATCAGTCTTGACAGGAGAGGGTGTACCGCTTACATTTGGTCAGACTCGTAATACCGGCGCTATGCAAGTCCCATTGAAAATATAGGATATGCAATTTCCGTAAGTGGATTTGCGGTGTTTCCGAGTCTGGCCAAAAAAGTGAGCGCTGAGCCTGTCATTTCAAGACTCGTAATACCAGCGGGCGTTAAAAAGCAGCGTTGGGACCTCTCAACGCTGCTTTTTAACCCTAACGCACAGCTCGTAATCTAGCTGAGTGAATGGTATTTCAGTTTAGATTTGGTATTATTTAGTCTGTTTGAGTGGCTGTTGTGTGGATGTAGTGTTGTAGTAATGTTGGTGGTCGGTCATTATAGTTCAGGATGAGGGGCTGTTGGAGGGAGAGATTTTCATCAGGTCAGCTGGTTTGGGCCTTCCTATTCATTTTATTTCTATTAAAAAAAGGAATTGTTGGGTCTGGGCCTAGATCTGAGTTTCCCTTTATCTCCCCTTTTTTTTTGGTTGTGGGTTTTTCTCCACAAAACGTTAAGATAAGATTATTTCCCTGTTACTTTTCTTTTGAATCTTTATCTCCCTATTGTTGGGGATTAGTTTCCTGGGTGTGTGATTTGTTTTGTTTTCATTTTCTGTGTTTTAAACTTGGGGCTATCAGGGAGGGTGTGTCCCTGGCATGTGTGTCCCTGGCATGTGCGATATGTATATGTAGTTATATATGTGTGGGTTGTGTATAACCGATATTCTTATTATATTAAAAAAAAAAAACATTCTGAATAATGAATTCATTTTCTAGGTGGTCCTACCCGAGGCGCTTGTCTGAATTCATATTTGACTGTTTTGGGGGTTTTTAAGTGGTGGTTTGGGTCTTTGTCTCATGTTTTGCCTTCATTTGGGTATCGCTGGTCGGTAGCTGACCTGCATCTGATTTTGTTGGGTTCAGGAGGCTAGCATTCTTCAGCTGTTCAGATGGTCCTTATGAATTTCGGAATATTCTGGAAATGGGTTCCTTCGTAGCTTTGGTGTTTGCGACCTAGCCTAGTATTGGCAGGTTGGGTACGTTGTTTTACATTGTATCATTTATGGGAATGTGGGAAACTGTGGGACACGGGGTTGTGTTTTTGTGAGATTGGGTATTAGTTTGGAGTGTAGGTGGCTTGGCGCTGGAATGAAGAAGCAGTGGTCAGAGTGGATTAGGTTTGGGGAGTGTGTTTTTTTCCCCTGGCTAGGGTTTTTTGGACGGTGGCTGGTGAGTCTCCCTGTGTAATTTGCCTATGGATTATATTAAAGGGGCAGAGCCTCTCATCATTCCGTATTATGTTCTTTGCTTTGGTGAGGATTGATAGTACGGGGAGCGGGGTTAAGTGTTGCTTGCGGAGGAGTGATTTCATGGGACATTGGCTCTGTTTGCAAGCATTTCTTTTTCTAATTCGGGATGTATGTCGATGTTGTTAGGGTTGAAAGGTGGTATTGGAGGTATAAGAGGAATAAGGTTGGGTTACCCAGGGACTTTTGAGTTATTATCCTTTGGTTTAAGATGTCTGTGGCTCACTGCTTTGCTTGAATGCAATGTGCGAAGAAGTATTAGGGTTCAAAGCTGGCTAAACTAGCTAGTTCTTCATATTGCATATCATTCTGGTGGCTTATTACAACTAGCAATACTTTGTCTGGTGGTGGGCATTGTGCTGGATTATGGGATGGGAGGCTGTAGCCTAATTTACAGTGGTGTTGGTTCAAATGTCAGATTTATTTTATAATTTTATGTGAGTACTTTGTTTTTCTTTGTTTTTTTGTTGGTTTTGTGGTTTTCTTATAGAAATAGGAATGAATTTGAATTAGATTGGTTTCTTCAGTAAGAAGGTTTAGAGTATGGCTTATGAGTTCACTTCGGACCCTTAGAGGTTGTTGTGTGTCTTATGCAGTGACTTTCTTAAGCATTTCTACCTATGGGTATATTTTGGGGTACTTGGTGGGTTTGGCAGGTTGAAGGAGGTAGTGTGGTTGTGGTCCTTAAGGACCTAGGGAGTGAGGGGCTTGTGCAGGGTTTTTAGTGTTGCTTTTGATTGTTTTTTTTTTTGGTGTTTTGTCAAGCTGTTTTCTATATGTGGTTTATTTGGTAATTGTTTCCTTGTATTGTAGTTGTCTTCTTGTGGCATCTGACAATTTTCATTTTGTGATGTTGGTTGGTTTATTTCTAACTTATTTGGCAGCCATTTGGTTGTTGAGTCATTTTAAAAGGGCTGTGTGTGAGGTGTTGGTGAGTTCAATGCGGATTTGGTGTTCTGTGGACCTTATGGAGTTGGGGTGTAGTTGTTTGCTCCATTCAGATATAGAGTGGATTATGGACAGTGGTGGGATTCTGGAATTTTAGGAACAGGTTTTGGTGGGATTCTAAGAATTTTGCACAGATTTTTCTAACTCCTCTGGATTGCAGAACCTATTCACTTTATTACTTTGGGATCAGGTTCGTATGCACTGGTGAACAAGCTGAATCCCACCACTGGTTATGGCTTTGGTCAGAAAGAACGGGATTGGGGGTGTAAGTACTCAACTCATTTTGTAAATGGTTGTCTTTGTGGCCTGTCCTTTTTTAGTTATGCAAGATTCTTTGTGTGCAAGGGTAACATCTGTGGAGTGGTGTCAGGGTGCCAGGAATCAGACTGAGACGAGAAGTGCAAAAATAATCACACCTTTATTAATAACAAAAATAATAAAAAGTCCACAAGTCAAATAACAAGCCAGGAGTCAAAACCAGAGCTGGTAGTCAGACAAGCTGAGTCAGGAGCCAAAGCGAATAGTCAGACGAGCCAGAATCAGGAACAAGGAAAACAGCAGAGTCAGGAACAAGCCAGGGATCAGGAACCAGGAGGGACATCAGGCAGCCAGGTATACACAGGAACTCTCACAAACAGGTCTGAGACAACACAAAGGCAAATCATACTGAACAGAGGCCCTTTAAATAATAAGTGATGACATCAAAATTCTGAGACTGCATCCTGTCTCACACAGATGATGCACACCAGTCTGGCCATAAAAGGAAGTGCAGGAAATGAGCAGCATCCCCCAAGTATATATATATATATATATATATATATATATACGAAAGTTCATAAGGATTTGCACTCTCACCTCTCAAAATACGAGCCAGGGTGTCAGGAACAGCAATATCAAATTCCAAGTAATAGTTCCGCACTGGCTGAACTTTTAAAAAACAATAGTTTATTGTGTACAGTGATGTTTCGGGGAGCCAACTGTCCCATTCATCAGACCAGTTTTGGTCTGATGAAGGGGACAGTTGGCTCCCCGAAACGTCACTGTACACAATAAACTATTGTTTTTTTAAAGTCCAGCAAGTGCGGCTCTATGATTTGGAATTTTATATATATATATATATATATATATATATATATATATATATATATATATATATATATATATATATATATATATATATATATATATATATATACATATATATATATATATATATATATATATATATATATATATATATATATATATATATATATATATATATACAGTTGTGCTCATAAGTTTACATACCCTGGCAGAATTTATGATTTCTTGGCCATTTTTCAGAGAATATGAATGATAACACAAAAACTTTTCTTTCACTCATGTTTAGTGTTTGGCTGAAGCCATTTATTATCAATCAACTATGTTTACTCTTTTTAAATCATAATGATAACAGAAACTACCCAAATGACCCTGATCAAAAGTTTACATACCCTGGTGATTTTGGCCTGATAACATGCACACAAGTTGACACAACGGGGTTTGAATGGCTATTAAAGGTAACTATCCTCACCTGTGATCTGTTTGCTTGTAATTAGTATGTGTGTATAAAAGGTCAATGAGTTTCTGGACTCCTGACAGACCATTGCATCTTTTATCCAGTGCTGCACTGACGTTTCTGAATTCTGAGTCATGGGGAAAGAAAAAGAATTGTCAAAGGAAAAAAGGTGGGAAAAAGGTAGTTGAACTGTATTAAACAGGAAAGGGATATAAAAAGATATCCAAGGAATTGAGAATGCAAATCAGCAGTGTTCAAACGCTAATCAAGAAGTGGAAAATGAGGCGTTCTGTTCGATAACATACTGCATTCATCTTGCCATCAATTCTGCCCAAATTTCCTGTGCCTTTGTAGCTCACACATCCCCAAAACATCAGCGATCCACCTCCGTGTGTCACAGTAGGAATGGTGTACTTTTCATCATAGGCCTTGTTGACTCCTCTCCAAATGTAGCTTTCATGGTTGTGGCCAAAAAGCTCAATTTTGGTCTCATCACTCCAAATGACTTTGTGCCAGAAGGTTTGAGGCTTGTCTCTGTGCTGTTTGGCGCATTGCAAGTGGGATAATTTGTGGCATTTGCGTAGTAATGGCTTTCTTCTGGCGACTCGACCATGCAGTCCATCTTTCTTCAAGTGCCTCCTTATTGTGCATCTTGAAACAGCCACACTACATGTCCTGTATTTCACCTGAAGTTATTTTTTTGTTTGTTTTTGCATCCCGCACAATTTTCCTGGCAGTTGTGGCTGATATTTTAGTTGGTCTACCGGACCGTGGTTTGGTTTCAACAGAACCCCTCATTTTCCACTTCTTTATTAGAGTTTGAACACTGCTGATTTGCATTATTAATTCCTTGAATATCTTTTTATATCCCTTTCCTGTTTTATACAGTTCAACTACCTTTTCCCGCAGATCCTTTGACAATTCTTTTGCTTTCCCCATGACTCAGAATCCAGAATCATCAGTGCAGCACTGGATGAAAGATGCAAGGGTCTGTCAGGAGTCCAGAAACTCAATGACCTTTTAAATACACACACTAATTACAAGAAAACAGACCACAGGTGAGGATGGTTACCTTTAATAGCCATTCAAACCCCTTTGTGTCAACGTGTGCATGTTATAAGGTCAAAATCACCAGGGTATGTAAACTTTTGATCAGGGTCATTTGGGTAGTTTCTGTTGTCATTATGATTTAAAAAGAGTAAACACAGTTGATTGATAATAAATGGCTTCAGCCAAACCCTAACCATGAGTGAAAGAAAAGATTTTGTGTTATCATTCATATTCTCTGAAAAATGGCCAAGAAATCATAAATTCTGCCAGGGTATGTAGACTTATGAGCACAACTGTATATATATTTATGTATGTGTGTGTGTATGTATATATGTATATGTGTATATACAGTATGTATGTGTGTATATATATATATATATATATATATATATATACATACATATGTGTGTGCTGTTTGCATGTGTGTATGTGTGCAATGTTTTAAACTTATATTGCAATATAAAATCATAGCTTAGAATGGATTGTTGGCCTGATGTGGGAGAGGGCTTTGGGCTGTGTTGCCCGGGGTCTTTGCGGCTTTGTTTGGTGGGGTGCCTCTGCTGCTGGCTGCGTGTGGGATCCTGCATGCTCCGGTGGCTGTCAGTGTGCACCTCCTTGGCCTGGAGGTATTTTGCCTTTGCTTGGGGGCCCGTTGTGGGAGCGGGCGTCGGCTGTGGTTTCCAGCTTGTCTGGGGTTTGGATTGGTTGGGGTTGTTTGGCTGCCGGCCATGTCTGGGGGGTCGTTCGCTCCCCTGGGACTGACTGGTGGGGGCTTGGTTGCTGCTTTTGGGGCTGCTGTCTGGGAGCTTTGGGCCGCTCTGTGTGGATGTGCTCTGTCTTTGTGACCTATGGGGATTCGTCATCAGTGCGCGTGGGGGGAGCTGTGGTCTGGCTCTCTGATTCGAGGATAACATTTTGCGTTCCGTGTCTGTTGTTGCATGTTGGGCTGGTTGGCCCTTTTGCTGGGCCTGAGCCTCTGGAATATTTGGTTGGCGGGCTTTTTGTGTGCCGGTTCTCCCCTTTGTATGTATGTTACTAGGTGTTTTATTTATGCACAGAATATATTAGATGACTCTGTTGTTAATTATCATTATCCAATGATAGTGTTTTGTGTTCACTTTTATAGAGGATATGACTCCTTAAGTGATTAAAACAGGTTTAATATTTGACAAGAAAAAAAATAAAAAAATAAAAATCATAGCTTAGAAGAACACTATTATTTAACCATAGGCTTAGGGCACCTTTCATTTTAGCAGAAGCACAACTTCAGCTTAGAGCTTGAGTGATAGCAAACATGATTTTTTCAGTGTCCCCCCATAGAAGGCTATTATGTGAGGGATTTAGCGCACCAGATCTAACATCAATATTGATTTAACTTGTGCCACACTTGTTATTGAGCTCAATTAAAGCATAAACTACAGTCATTAAAACTAGTGTAATCAGAACACTTAAATTGGGAGGCCTTGGTTTACCTAACATAGAAGCCTATTATAAAACCATCACACTGCAGAGAATCCTAGACTGGCATAGGAATTCACAAAACAAAGCATGGGTTTCAATAGACTCCCAAATATTAAAATCCACCTCCATGGGTGTCTCTGCTGGATACCTAAGGAGTCAAGGCCTGACCCTACAAAGCACTATCCCCTATATTTAGCCATTTTTAACGAATGGGCCAAAATCATTAAAAAATCCCTGGAAATATCCACTCCGATATCCCCTTATCCCCAATCCCCATGAATGCTGAACTATTGGGTGATCTGGAACTTCCCCTGGATCACAACATCCACATAGAAATAGGCTTCATAACCCCATTATATACCCTATTGAATGGCATCCACTTAAAAAACAGGGAAGACCTTTGAGAATATTTAGGAGGAACATATACCAACTGTCTTAAATACAATCAACTATATCACCTCATCCAAACATCACCACACAAAAACGACTTACCTCGCCCCAAAACCTTTTTTGAACAAACATGCAGCCTAGAGTCACCAATGAGAAACTCTTTGTCACTAGCACTGAAACTGCTCACAGAAAAGAGTAACAACATTTCTCCACCATACACACTAAGCTGGCATAGAGAACTTGGCATAGACCTAGACCCAAAAGCCTGGGACCAAATTTTCACAAACACTAGAAGATCATCTAGCTCCTCAAAGATCATAGAAATTAACTTAAAATACATATACCCTCAACCCTCAGATAGATGTTGGAGAGGCTGTAACCAAATGGGCACCATGCTTTACATATGGTGGACATGCCCAATGTTGTCCAGTTACTGGTCTGAAGTTTTCATAACCCAAATTTCACACTGGACCCATGCATAGCTCTCTTAAATTATTACCCTAAAGACACATGCAAAATAAGGCTTAGATCAATGCAATTCATAACCAACTCAGCAAAAGTACTATTGGCCAGGTCTTGGAAGAAACTTACTATCCCTTCCTCCCAGGAATTTATCAATCACATCACAGACACACTGGCTCTAGAAGAATGTGGGTTTTATAGAATCCAAAAGCTATATATGTTCCACAACAATACCAGAATTCTACCCCAAACACAGATTCATAGCCTTGATCACCTTTGAATTTACCGCAAAAAAAACTAGACGCCACCTCTTTTGAAATAGTCTTATTAAAAGGAACCTACAACCTCTTGTAGAAACAAAATATGCTACATCTACAAAAAAGCAGTCGGATCAAAGTCAACATCAAAAGGTTAAGAAAATGAAAATGAAACTTGAATGATTCAGATAGAGCATTTCATTTTAAGACACTTCTCTTGGTATCCTTTTAAAAAGAATATGCACATATTCTACAGTACTGGAAACCATCTGGTAGTTGGTGGCTACACACCTTTGTCTCCTGTCTATGGCTCACCAGATGTGTTCAGCTAGCTCCCAGTAGTACATTGCTGCACTGGAGATGAATATAAAGGGACAGTAAACACACTAACGCCTAGATTTAGAGTTCTGCGGTAGCCGTCAAAGCAGCGTTAAGGGGTCCTAACTTTTTACCGCCCGCTGGTATTTAGAGTCAGCCAGGAAAGGGTCTAACGCTCACTTCCAAGCCGCGACTTTTCCATACTGCAGATCCCCTTACGCCAATTGCGTATCCTATCTTTTCAATGGGATCTTCCTAACGCCGGTATTTAGAGTCTTGGCTGAAGTGAGCGATACACCCTCTACCGACAAGACTCCATCCGCAGAACACTACACTATCAATGAATAAATTAAATCAATTAACTACAAGTACCTAGAAATACCTACAATTAAATAAACTAAACTAAATTACAAAAAAAAACAAACACTAAATTACAAAAAATAAAAAAAGATTACAAGAATTTTAAGCTAATTACACCGACTCTAAGCCCCATAATAAAATAATAAAGCCCCCCCCAATAAAACAATTCCCTACCCTAATCTAAATTACAAAAGTTAACAGCTCTATTACCTTACCAGCCCTTAAAAGGGCTTTTTGCGGGGCATGCCCCAAAGAAATCAGCTCTTTTGCCTGTAAAAAAAACACAATACCACCACCCGACATTACAACCCACCACCCACATACCCCTACTCTAACCCAAACCCCCCTTAAATAAACCTAACACTACCCCCTGAAGATCTCCCTACCTTGAGTCTTCTTCACCCAACCGGGCACCGATGGACCAAAAGAGGGCATCCGGAGTGATCAGCCAATAGAATGCGAGCTCAATCTGATTAGCTGATTGGATCAGCCAATCCGATTGAACTTGAATCTGATTGGCTGATTCAATCAGCCAATTAGATTTTTCCTACCTTAATTCCAATTGGCTGATAGAATCCTATCAGCCAATCGGAATTCGAGGGACGCCATATTGGATGACATCATTTAAAGGAACCTTCATTCGGCGAGTAGGCGGCATGGCAGAAGGATGGATCCGCATCGGCTGGAAGAAGATGGCTCCGCTCCGCTCCGGATGGATGAAGATAGAAGATGCCGCTTGGATGAAGATGTCTGCCGGTCCGGATGTCCTCTTCTGCCCGGATGGGATGAAGACTTCTGCCGCTCCGGATGCCCTTTTTGGTCCATCGGTGCCCGGTTGGGTGAAGATGACTCAAGTTAGGGAGATCTTCAGGGGGGTAGTGTTAGGTTTATTTAAGGGGGGTTTGGGTTAGAGTAGGGGTATGTGGGTGGTGGGTTGTAATGTTGGGGGGTGGTATTGTGTTTTTTTTACAGGCAAAAGAGCTGATTTCTTTGGGGCATGCCCCGCAAAAAGCCCTTTTAAGGGCTGGTAAGGAAATAGCGCTGTTATCTTTTGAAATTTAGATTAGGGTAGGGAATTTTTTTATTTTGGGGGGCTTTGTTATTTTATTAGGGGGCTTAGAGTAGGTGTAATTAGCTTAACATTCTTGTAATCTTTTTTTATTTTTTGTAATTTAGTGGGGGGGGTTTTTGTAATTTAGTTTAGTTTATTTAATTGTAGGTAATTGTAGGTACTTGTAGTTAATTGATTTAATTTATTTATTGATAGTGTAGTGTTAGGTTTAATTGTAACTTAGGTTAGCATTTATTTTACAGGTAATTTTGTAATTATTTTAACTAGGTAGCTATTAAATAGTAAATAACTATTTTATAGCTATTGTACCTAGTTAAAATAAATACAAAGTTGCCTGTAAAATAAATATAAATTCTAAAATAGCTACAATAATAATAATATAATAATAATAATTATTTGTTATATTGTAGCTATATTAGGGTTTATTTTACAGGTAAGTATTTAGCTTTAAATAGGAAGACTTTAGTTAACAATATTTAATTTATTTCGTTAGATTAAAATTATATTTAACTTAGGGGGGTGTTAGGGTTAGACTTAGCTTTAGGGGTTAATACATTTATTAGAGTAGCGGCGAGGTCTGGTCGGCAGATTAGGGGTTAATAAGTGTAGGTAAGGTAGCAGCTACGTTGGGGGGGCAGATTAGGGGTTAATACTATTTATTATAGTGTTTGCGAGGCGGGAGTGCGGCGGTTTAGGGGTTAATACATTTATTATAGTGGCGGCAAGGTCCGATCGGCAGATTAGGGGTTAATAAGTGTAGGTAGGTAGCGGCGACGTTGGGGGCGGCAGATTAGGGGTTAATAAATATAATATAGGGGTCGGCGAAGTTAGGGGCAGCAGATTAGGGGTTCATAGGGATAATGTTGGTTGCGGAGGTGTCCGGAGCTGCAGATTAGGGTTTAATAATAATATGCAGGGGACATCCATAGTGGGGGCGGCAGATTAGGGGTTAATAAGTGTAAGGTTAGGGGTGTTTAGACTCGGGGTTCATGTTAGGGTGTTAGGTGCAGACTTAGAAAGAGTTTCCCCATAGGAAACAATGGGGCTGCGTTAGGAGCTTAACGTTGCTTTTTTGCAGGTGTTAGGTTTTTTTTCAGCCCAAACTGCCCCATTGTTTCCTATGGGGGAATCGTGCACAAGCACGTTTTTCCAGCTAGCCGCTACCGTAAGCAACGCTGGTATTGAGAGTTGAAGTGGCGGTAAATATGCCTTTACGCTCCTTTTTTGGAGCCTAACGCAGCCCTTCAGAGAACTCTCAATACCAGCGTTGTTTAAAAGGTGCGGGGGGAAAAAAAGGAGCGTTAGCTACGCGGGTCGTTATCGACAAAACTCTAAATCTAGCCGTAAGATTTTTATATAAACTGTTTAGTTATGTATAATGAAACTACATTGCAATATATATTATTTATTTTACCCCTTTTCATGTAACTCATCTCTCAAAATTGAGCAATTTCTTATTCTCAGAACCAGAAACACACACAGATGCAGATGCTGCACTTTGTAACTGAACCACTGATTCAAAGCAAATAATGTACATTAGCTGATACAATGAGTAGATATCATGTAGCTAGTAGCAGGTGCTCTGAACAAAACCGTAATCAATGTAGCATGCAGTCAGTGGAAGTAATCACTTGTAACAAACTGAGGGTAGAATCATACAGCGTGCGGGTGTGGTGATAAGTAAAGTTCAGGTAAACACAAATTTCAGCATGTAGACTGAAATTAAAGTAAAGCAGGTTAATCTCACCACTCTTGTCGCCGACTGATCTTTCACTCAGGCTGTCCCATGAAAGGTAAGGATCCACTCCTCCGGCATCCAAAAGCAAAAGCTCAGATAAACAATAAAGGTTACCTTGTAGTGGGACAAATTGCAGCCGCAGGGTTTGTGCAGGTAAAAAATGATATCTTTATTGTAAGATCATAGACAGGGTGTCAAACAAACTCAGGGGTACATTGAAACAATGGCAAACGTCCGACGCGTTTCCTGCCCGGAGGCACTTCGTCAGGGACTTAACTTGTATAAACATTAAACAACTTAAAAAGGCTTGCCTGCCTACGTCACAATGAGAACACCTGTGTACTTCAATTAAAGGGACAGAATAGGACTGTCAATGGAAACGGATTAATGCTCGGTCAAAATGAGAACCTTTTTAAAGGGCTTAGCATAAGTTAAAATTGGATTCTGAGTAATCAATGTATATGAATCTTGTATCAATGTGAATTACTTATAGGAATACAATATAAACGTATGATGACCGTGCTAGCATGTTGTTGATTATATCAGTACACAGTTAATAAGATGTTAAAATAAAATGTTAAAATAAAATAACATAATATAACATTGCTCCGTAGGTAGACAAAAAGAAATGTCAATAAAAATAAGTTGAAAAGAAAAATATTAAATAAAATATCTAGACTAATTGTTATAGCAATGTACTGCAGACTCTCAGAGGAAATAGGGGTTGATTCTAGTATCAAACTTTCAAAGAGTGAAATAAGTAAAATCTCATACGTAATTTCAATAATATTGGTAAGATACACGTAAACTATATTAGTACCAGGGATATAGTTATATGCATGTAGCAGGCAACCTAAAATGGGAGATACTTAAACAAAAACAACTTTTGATACATATGACAGATGTTATTTTATCAATTCCTCCGTTAACTAAGATATTGAGTTACATAGAGCATTAGGACACAAAGGGCAAGGGGTGTAACTTCATGAAGAAAATGTGATGTTAAGATTCAAATAAAGTGAAGTGGGAAACCCATAATTGTAGTGATAAGATGCATCTACATTCTAACTCTAGTGATACGATGCTTCTACTTTAAACATAGAATATGAAATGAGACAAACCTCGTATTGAGGTTTTCTAAAATGTGATACTAAATAAAGTGTAGTAGTGAAGATTTGTAATTATTAATTTATATTTATAATTTTCGATTTTCACCAAATTCACCGAATTGGTGAAAATCGAAAATTATAAATATAAATTAATAATTACAAATCTTCACTACTACACTTTATTTAGTATCACATTTTAGAAAACCTCAATACGAGGTTTGTCTCATTTCATATTCTATGTTTAAAGTAGAAGCATCGTATCACTAGAGTTAGAATGTAGATGCATCTTATCACTACAATTATGGGTTTCCCACTTCACTTTATTTGAATCTTAACATCACATTTTCTTCATGAAGTTACACCCCTTGCCCTTTGTGTCCTAATGCTCTATGTAACTCAATATCTTAGTTAACGGAGGAATTGATAAAATAACATCTGTCATATGTATCAAAAGTTGTTTTTGTTTAAGTATCTCCCATTTTAGGTTGCCTGCTACATGCATATAACTATATCCCTGGTACTAATATAGTTTACGTGTATCTTACCAATATTATTGAAATTACGTATGAGATTTTACTTATTTCACTCTTTGAAAGTTTGATACTAGAATCAACCCCTATTTCCTCTGAGAGTCTGCAGTACATTGCTATAACAATTAGTCTAGATATTTTATTTAATATTTTTCTTTTCAACTTATTTTTATTGACATTTCTTTTTGTCTACCTACGGAGCAATGTTATATTATGTTATTTTATTTTAACATTTTATTTTAACATCTTATTAACTGTGTACTGATATAATCAACAACATGCTAGCACGGTCATCATACGTTTATATTGTATTCCTATAAGTAATTCACATTGATACAAGATTCATATACATTGATTACTCAGAATCCAATTTTAACTTATGCTAAGCCCTTTAAAAAGGTTCTCATTTTGACCGAGCATTAATCCGTTTCCATTGACAGTCCTATTCTGTCCCTTTAATTGAAGTACACAGGTGTTCTCATTGTGACGTAGGCAGGCAAGCCTTTTTAAGTTGTTTAATGTTTATACAAGTTAAGTCCCTGACGAAGTGCCTCCGGGCAGGAAACGCGTCGGACGTTTGCCATTGTTTCAATGTACCCCTGAGTTTGTTTGACACCCTGTCTATGATCTTACAATAAAGATATCATTTTTTACCTGCACAAACCCTGCGGCTGCAATTTGTCCCACTACAAGGTAACCTTTATTGTTTATCTTATTCTCAGAACTTGAATGCACCTGCTGAATTCTCAAAGATAACCCTGCTTCATATCTGTTCCTAACTGGCTTAAACAGAGAACAACGGCAAAACAAAGCATGTTATAATAACGTTATGACAGTAACTAGCCGTAATGTCTGTGCCCATATCGTCTCACACAATCACTTTTATTTCCAATTTGTTTCAATTACCCTCATGAACCCTTAAAATGCAGGGTGCTTTATGTTTCTCAAACTTATGTCCTATAGTCATCAAATGCTCAGAAAAGCTTTGTCTGATTTCCCTTTTGGGTTTAAAAGCACAGATTAGATTAGGCGTTGCTGCGATCAATCCTATGTTGGAGTGGTTAACATTATAATTAGAAAAAACAATCCCTATTTGCTTGTGGAATGAATTTACACATATTACATACCAAATAATTGCACCTAAATGTGCCATAGCTAGGTTACAACCCACAAGGACGTTTAGCAATTGGTTTAAGCAAAGTGGGGGCTAAGATATTTTTAAAATGACTATTCCTTTTAAAAGTGATATTAGGCTGTGGACACATTATGGGCTAAATTACAAGTGGGTCGCTAATTTATCGCCATTACAAGTGGCTGGTTATTGCTACCACAAGCTTGCGGTAGCAATTAGCGCTCAGAAAATTAACCAGAGATTAGGGGGCCGATTTATGAAGCAGTCACGCTGCTAATTCAGCACGAGCCTTCAGGCTTGCCGGAATCAGGAGTTAGGATGCAGGGGTCATAAGACCGCTGCTCCTTAACTTGTCCGCCACCTCTGAGACGGCGATCGGGATGATTGACACCCCCTGCTAGTGATTGGCCACAAATGTGCAGGGGATGGTATTGCACAAGCATTTCACATGAAATGCTTGTGCAATGATAAATGTTGACAGCGTATGCTGTTGGCATTTATCGATGTTGGGCTGACATGATTCGCTACAGCGGATCATGTCCGCCCGACAGTTGATAAATTGGCCCCAATATCTCTGATTACTTTTCTAAAAGTGCCCCAAATGCCCCCAAAATAGAGGTATTTTATTTTATTATGAAAAAAAAGTAGCATTTTTTTTCCATAAAAAAATACTGCACTAGGCACTTTTAAGGGGTTAAAAGTTGGCGGTGAGGGGTGTTAGAAAAAAACAGTACTGAAAAGTGCCTTTACATTGCGGTCTATGGAAACTGTGCGTTCCCTATAAATATATATGCATGCACTTATGTATATTTAAAATTGCTGCCCATCGCTGCACTAATATTATCAATTTTTTTTCATTCTCTTGCTATCTTTATTTAAAAAGCAGGAATGTGATGCACAGGAGCAGGCCAAATTTTGGTTGAGAACCTGGGTTATGCTTGCTTATTGGTGGTTAAATTTAAGCCTCCAATAAGCAAGCGCTATCCATGGTGCTGAACCTAAAATGGGCTGGCTGCTAAGATTTACATTCCTGATTTTAAAATAAAGAGAATGAAGAAAAATTGATAATAGGAGTAAATTAGAAAGTTGCTTAAAATGTCATGCTCTATCTGAATCATAAAAAAAACAACATTTGGGTTCAGTGTCCCTTTAAGGTGTTGACACTCTACATTAAAGTTACTATCAAGGGTACTGTTTCAACAAATATGTTGAGACTGGTCCATGGGGATATAAGAAATTCATTTCTTAAAGTGACCACTTTCGGCATGCAGTAATTCTTTAGAAATAAAAGTGATTAATTATGTCACTTCTAACGTTAGGGGAGGGCATGGATTAAAGAGTCTCAGACAGAAATAGTCCAATTGGATTTACAAAACTGGATTGGTTACAACTTTGAACCAGCTGCTTTTCTTGTAGATATAGCATATTTTGGGATTCATATTGACATGACAACCTTTTTTTTTTTCTTTCTAATTACATAAATATTATACAATGAATGAACAAAAGCAACAAGTCACAAATACACTGACTAATATTAGCCTCCTCCCAATACAAAATAAATCATATACATTATAAATATTTATTATAGTCTAGTGAGTCGCCATGTAAAAAAAGACAATTTCTATGTGAGAATTATAGGCAAATGTTATTAAAGTGACATTATACTGTAGTTGTAAGTCTGTTAGAATGATGTAACATTAACCCCCCAAAAGTTTATTTAACTTACCTTCATTGTCCTCCTGTGCTTCACAGGTTTTTTTTCAAAAGTGCATCACGGACTCCCTGTCTAATCATAGCGTGTCCAATTGCGCTTTTGAACAAAATGTAGTGCGCTTACGCTCTGGGTAAAGCTGTCAGCAGTTTTACCCAGCGCAGGAGGACTCTTAATTTATTTCAATAATGTGATCAGGCACTGTGTTTAGATAGATAGCTCGTGACACGCTTTTGAAAAACGGCGGAGAAGAAGAGGACGATGATGAAGGTAAGTGCAGAATTATGTAACATTAAAGGGACATAAAACACAATTATTTTTTTTCACGATTCAGAAATAACATACAATTTGAAACAACTTTCCACTGTACTTCTATTATGAAATTTTCTTTGTTTTCTTGCCATCCTTTGTTGACAAGCAGGAAGGTAAATTCAGGAACCCTGCACTATATGGCAGCAGCTTTTCAAGAATGTTATAGCTATACAATAGCAAGAGCATTAGATGGCAGCACTATCTCCTGTCATGTGGTGCTCCAGACATGTGCACGCTAGCTATCTAGATATCTCTTCAACAAAGAACAACATAAGAACAAAGAACATTTTATAACAGAAGTAAATTGGAAACCGTTTTAAAATTGCATTCCCTATCTGAATCAAGAAATACATGTTTAGGCTTTCATGCCCCTTTAATAGCATTGTTTACTGTCTTTTTAAAAGAAGATGAAACAGGAGACTTCCGGGGGGTGCATCCGGCCATCAACCAACATGGCCGCGAGTTACTAGTGCTCCGTAACAAGGAGGCTTTCCTGAACAGATCCGGATGACCCTGTTGCTCGAACCAAGATCAAAAGCAGTGGAACACACCCCAAAGCACCGCGCGACACACAGATGCGCTCAGAAGTCAGTAAAAACACCTACGGCAAGTGCCATATAATGCGCACATAGGATAACACAGTACCAGCCGGCCACACCACGTGTTGAAGGCCTGTAGAATAAATAACAGCACAGACTAAGCAGATTCGCCTCGAGGTCCTCTGTCAACGCACAGTATACGCACTGCATACAGCAAGCAATATCAATCACCCGGCTGGAAGCCTCTTTAGCACCAGCATATTACACTACACAGTACCCACCAGGATCCGGTAAGATAATATTATTACCGCCACCAACACGCAGTATTGCAGGCTAATACAACAGATACTAATATAACACAGCTGCTAAACTATACAGCATCATACTAGTGCTGGAAAGCAAGTTATTAAAAAATAAAATACAGCACATCTGCTACACCTAAAGCAATAAGAGGTGAATATAGTGAGTTAGTGATACTGTTTAACCCACCAGTACTGTAAAGAGTGAGTCAGTGACACAGTCTGTAATCTGCCGGTGAGATGGATGGCCTGACCCTACCTGTCCTAGTACTTTATAAAGTGACCACAGTAGTCTGTGACATGGACCAACAGAACACAGTAGTCTGTGACATGGACCAACAGAACACAGTAGTCTGTGACATGGTAAAACAGAAACACTAACCCCGGTAGTCAGAGACAGAGACACTAGTGAAGCATCACGTCACACTCACATGATATCAGTGCAGGCAGTGGCAGGTCAACGTTATTTATTTTTTTGAAGCTGGGCCCCCACCCTCGGGGGCCCGGTCGCAGTTGCGACCTATGCACCCCCTGTAGTTCTGCCCCTGCTACCAGTTACCCCACCCACAGGTTCTCTTTCCCTATCAAAAACAATACTTGATGCAGCCAGCCAATCTCAATTACCTTTATACACCTTGCAATGGCATAATGAACTAGGTTCTCAACTAGACAACAAAAAATAGGAAAAGATTTACAGCAGTTCCAGCAAATCCTCCCCATCATCATAACTACTAGAATTAAATTTCAAAGTACTCCTATGTTGGTATTTAACACCATCCAGACTTCACAAAATCTACCCCACCTCCTCCCGCTATGCTGGAGAGGATGTAAAACCAATGGCACTATGATCCACATGTGCTGGCAATGCCCTAAAATCACCCCTTTCTGGAAGGTGATGGAAAAAAACACAAACAAGATTATAACTAGGACCAGACTTTAGCCTAACACCTGAAATAGCTCTGTTGAACAAAAGCACAAACTGCAGATGTCAAATTCGATCCATACTCACACAAATATGCATCAATAGTGCCAAGTTGTTACTGGCACAAAAGTCCTCACTAATACCCACACACTAAATGTGGTTACAAAAAATGGACAAAATTCTTCCCCTAAAACAATATGGATACTATAAGCGTAATAAACTCCCATTATTTTTAGATGTTAAATTTTACTGGGAATCTTTGAGATACCCAAACACCACATCAGACCTGCCATCTGGTTTATAACTCTCCCTTAAAAACAAAACCTGACTGAGACCTGTAACACACCACACTGATAACCCTAGAGCCTGCTAAATAGGAAATTTAACCTGCATACATAAGTTTACTGTATCAACATGTGGTTTATCTTTTTCTTTTTTTTCTTTCTATTGTTATTGTTATCATTGCTACAATATGTTATAACTGTTTGAACGTTTATACAACACCAAGAATCCTATCTGCATATCCCTGAACAAACTACTCATCATCTCTGGACCCTAAACTCAGAAACAACACACAGACTCACCACAGTTCCTTGGAAACAACAAAATGCCAATGAACTCACTTTAAAACACTCATCTACACAAATTCCTATGCAATGTCATAATTCTTCCCTTGTACAATATGAATATGAATCTAAACTGGCATTTACATATTGTCAACAGTTTGCTTGAAAACCAATAAAAAACAATTAATAAGAAAAAACAGGAGACTTCCCTCCTGTCCTTCTCCTATTGTAATATGTGTGAACAACAATGCACGTTCATACCATGTCCATATGCCGAGGTTTGTGCTTGGTTAGTAAAGGTCCTTTTAATGAGGGGCGAGGGCAACCAGTGAAAATGAAAAGCAGTTTCATGCAGATTTAAATTTGCATTTTATGTTCCTTTTAAGGGATATTTAAATATATGCAAATTTATAAGCACAGTCACAAGCCCATTACTCCCATCTCTGGTCAACCACCGTCAAGTAGGCTTTAGTCACAAAACGGTACTGATAGCCTGAGATGTCTTCTTTTATTATTATTATTATTATTATCAGGTATTTGTAGAGCGCCAACAGATTCTGCAGCGCTGTAAACATAGTCGGTGTACAGGATAGCTTTTGTAGGGATCAAGTGGGTAGATGGCCCTGCCGAGAGTTGCACTGTTGTAGTCGGCTTTAATGAAGGCGATCTGCAAACAGCTGGGCTCATAGGCTTACATTCTATGGGGTTCAAGGGGAAAGCAATGGAGTTAGGAAAGGTTAGTGTTGGTTGTGTGCATCCCTGAATAGTAGAGTTTTTAGGGAGCTCTTGAAGCTGTTAAAACTAGGGGAGAGTCTTGTGGAGTGAGGCAGAGAGTTCCACAAGATGGGGGCCAGTCACCTCAACATCATCAGCAAGGTGAAACATTTCTATAGGAACTACAGATTAAAACAAAAATCAGGTGGAATGTATTAAACCTATGTGTGGGGTGGTTAGATTTCTGTCTTATTTTATGAATTGCATTGATTGATTTGATCATCTTTTTAATTAAAATTTCTGTTAATAAGATAAGATTAAGCAATCAACATATTTCCCCTCATTTGTCCTTAAAGTGAATGTAAACTTTGACAAATGTGTGCCCGGTTTTTAAAAATCCTATTAAAAACAGGGGCACTTTCATTCATCAAAGTTTACATTTCAGCAGTTTGGTTAAAATACTTACCTTTTCTTCTTGAAAGCCGGCTTCCACCAATCATGGCATCCTCAGGCAATGTTTGCTCTGGGGGGGGGAAGCCGTGATTGGAGGAAGCCGGATTCTTCATTTCTGACGTAAGAAGAGACGCACGGAAGGCGGAGGAATCTCTGCTCCGGCTGTCAAGAGGAAAAGGTAAGTATTTTAACCAAACTGCTGAAATGTAAACTTTGAGGAATGAAAGTGCCCCTGTTTTTAATAGGATTTTAAAAAACTGGGCACACATTCATCAAAGTTTACATTCACTTTAAAGGGACGTACAATCCCAAATTATATTTCATAGTTCAGATAGAACATGCAATTTAGAACAACTTTCCAAGTTACTTCTACTATCAAAATTTGTTTTGTTTTCTTGTTATCTTTTGTTGAAAAACAAGGATTTAAGCTCAGGAGAGTGCACTTGTCTGCAGATCTATATGGCAGCAGTTTTGCAACAATATTATACATTATCAAGAGCACTAGATGGCAGCACCATTTCCTGTCATGTAGTGCTCCAGACGTGCATGCTACCTACCTAGGTATCTCTTTAAAAGAATAATAATATCAGAAAAAAGCAACTTTTTTTTTAATTGTATTTTTTATTGTATTCCCTATCTGAATCATGAAAGAAACATTTTGGGTTTCAGGTTCCTTTGAAATATCATAAATAAATAGATCATTTGAAAAATATGTTCTTTAAAACAAGTCACTATAGCTGAGCATCGACCAAGGTTGAAACCCACCATTGATTATAGAATTAGACACTTGCTGGAACAAAATGAATAACATAGGAATGCTTGTGGGTGTTAATACCTGTAATATAATGATATGTTAACAGTCTTGGGTAGCTGAACTAATATTTCTAAACATGACATTCTCAGCTAGAATGAAATAAAAATGATATATTGAAAACCAACACTAGTCAATATTTATTAGCTACATATTACTTCAGATTTATGTAACTGCAGTATGTGTATCTGAATATATAAGTAAATACATATGATCATTTTTATGTCTACATACAGTATATAGCACTAGCGTATGTGATTATACAACTCTGGAACTCTCGCTCAGTTTGCAACAAGCTCACTTCTATACATGACCTGGATCTCCCGCTCCCTCAACCTTCTGGCTCTAACAGAAACCTGGCTCTCTCCCCTTGACATAGCATCCACTGCTGCTCTGTCACATGGGGGTCTCCACTTCAGTCACACTCCTAGGTCTGGTAATAGACAAGGAGGTGGTGTAGGTATTTTACTTTGCTCTTATTGCACCTTTCAACAAATACAACCTATCTCTTCCCTCACATTTTCCTCATTCGAAACCCACATGATTCGCTTATTCTCTCCCCTCCCTATACGTGTTGCAGTCATATACCAACCCCCTGGCTCCTCAACTCAATTTCGAGATCACTTGGCTGCCTGGCTTATTTCCTTTACTCAGACACCCCGGCCCTCATTCTTGGTGATTTCAACATTCTTCTTGACAATCCCTGTTTTAGAAAGAGAAATGGAGAGGGCGCCACATAGCGTAATATTGTTTCACATAGGATGATACAACAAGCAAAATGGTAATGCGCTTACCGGAGACTGTGGTACTGTGCTGTGACCAGTACTGAATCGCCTGCTAGCACTTAAGTCAGTGGCTAGTACACTGCCGGATATGATTCCTCCCGGGGCTTTTCCCTGGGGCCAAAGAATTGTGCTGTAGGCGTTTTTGTGTTCAGCAACTATGGTGTGTTGCTCAATTGGGTTTAAACCATAAAATAGAGTGTACAACTTCCAAAGTTTAAAAGAATTTCAAATCAGCTTTATTATAAAATTCTTTTAAACTTTGGAAGTTGTACACTCTATTTTATGGTTTAAACCCAATTGAGCAACACACCATAGTTGCTGAACACAAAAACGCCTACAGCACAATTCTTTGGCCCCAGGGAAAAGCCCCGGGAGGAATCATATCCGGCAGTGTACTAGCCACTGACTTAAGTGCTAGCAGGCGATTCAGTACTGGTCACAGCACAGTACCACAGTCTCCGGTAAGCGCATTACAATTTTGCTTGTTGTATCATCCTATGTGAAACAATATTACGCTATGTGGCGCCCTCTCCATTTCTCTTTCTAAAACAGTGATATCCCTGCTCTCTGGGAACAAGAGGAGCTGCCTACACAGGAACTTTTGGACGAACAAGACCACCAGACCGATATAGGACTGTTATTATTTCATCTTAGAGTCGACAACCGAGCAAGACATACTCGGCAAGAACGGAGTAACTATCTGTGGGACTTTTTATTGTTTTTTTGGGGTTCCCATCATTATTTGCATTTTGCATGTTATGTATTATTTATAGCAGCACGCCTTCGTATCTCCTTGTGAGATACTACACCATTCTTGACAATCCCACTTGACAATCCCAACTTCTGCCACTCGCTCTTATGTCATTAGTTCAGCATCATCTTGCTAATTCCCTGAAACCTCTCCTCTCATCGATCTCCTCCTTCTCTTGCCCTGGCCAATCTATGTGCCACTATAATTCCACCATTACATCGGTCCTTGACAATCTGGCCCCTCTTACCATTGCTTGGAAATCATACACTCATCCTCAGCCCTGGCATACTCCTCCCTGGCATACTCCTCTGACATGGTACCTACGCAGATGTTCCTGTACTGCTGAGTGGCACTGGAGAAAATCTCGGAGTTCAGCTGATTTCCTTCATTACAAGTTCATTTTGAACTCCTACTATTTTGCCCTTAATCTCTATAAGCAACATTACTTCTCTACTCTTATCTCTACTCTTTCTTTAAACCCAAAACGTCTGTTCTCCACTTTCAATACTCTTCTCTGCCCACCCCCACCACCTAATACAACTTCTCTGTCAGCTCAAGACTTCACCAGCCACTTCAATAACAAAATCGACTCCATCAGAAACGAAATCAGCTCTTAACATACTTCCATTCTCTCACCCCCTCAAACGCTCGCAATCAACCACAAACCCCATAGTCAAAAATGTACTTCTTTTCCCCTGTTACTGAGAAAGAAGTTTCGGCACTTATACTGCGCTCTCACCTCACTACCTCTCCCCTTGACCGTATTCCCTCACAGCTGCTCCAGTCCCTCCCTCTCTTCTACCCTTATCCCTATACTCACACTGATTTTAAACCACTCCCTCATCTCTGAAACATGCACTGGTCACACCTATCATCAAAAAAACCTTCTCTTGATCCAACCTCCACATCCAGCTACCACCCTATTTCCCTACTCCCTCTTGCCTCAAAGCTTCTCGAAAAGCTAGTATATGCACGCCTATCCCATTTCCTTACATTAAACTCCCTCCTCGACCTACTGCAAACTGGATTTCATCCCCATCACTCAGAGACAGCAATCGTTAAGGCTACCAACTACCTACTTACAGCAAAATCAAAAGGCCACTTCTCTCTGCTTATCTTACTTGATCTGTCCACAGCCTTTGATACTGTTGACCACCCTCTTTTGCTCCAAACCCTCCAATCCTTCGGCATTTGTGACACAGCCCTCTTGTGGTTCTCTTCCTACCTGACAAACTGTACCGTTAGTGTAGCCAGAGGCATAACTAGAAACCACAGGGCCCAGGTGCAAGAATCTAAGATTACCAATGGGTAAAACAGAAACACTAACCCCTGTAGTCAGAGACACTAGTGAGACATCATGGCACACTCACATGATATCAGTGCAGGCAGTAGCAGGTCAATGTTTTTTATTGAAAAAAAAAAGAAAAAACATTTTTTTTAAGCTGGCCCCCACCCTCAGGGGCCCAGTCGCACTTGCGACCTCTGCACCCCCTGTAGTTTCGCCCCTGAGTGTAGCCTTCTCTGGGGCCTCCTCTGCCCCGTCATCACTTTCTGTTGGGGTACCACAAGGCCTTCTCTTCTCAATCTACATGTCATCATTAGGTTCCCTAATAAAGTCCCTAATTAAGTCCCACGGGTTCGAATATCATCTGTATGCCTAAAAATGAAAAAAGGAGAAGAGCGCAACGATTCAAATGTAAAGTAAAAATCTTTAATGCAAATTCACACGCAAAATAGAGCAACTCACAAGATATAAGAATAAAAACAGCACATCACAGGAGGTAATCAGAAAGTCAGCAGGTAAAAGCTTGGTTCCCGATCTGTAATTATAGTCACCAACTACATGCTTGGCTCCCGGTTTGAAGTTGTCCGAAAGTTCCGTGGATAAACAGATGGAATTCCGCTTAGATATCCTTTGAATTTTCAGCGGACTTACCTTGTCACTAACTCGGTGGAGTCTTTCACACTGTGGATATCTAAGCGAAATTCCATCTGTTTATACACAGAATAGTACTACTTAACACAACCTTACCATGGGTCCCAGACCGCATGTCTTACTGTTATATTTTGTCAGGGTAATCAGGCAGGCCATATAGACCTCCCCCGATAGGGGGAGTAAAAGGGATTATAGTGCTCAGAATAGTACTACTTAACACAACCTTACCATGGGTCCCAGACCGCATGTCTTATTGTTATATTTTGTCAGGGTAATCAGGCAGGCCATATAGACCACTCCCGATAGGGGGAGTAAAAGGGATTAAAGTGCTAAGAATAGTACTACTTAACACAACCTTACCATGGGTCCCAGACCGCATGTCTTATTGTTATACTTTGTCAGGGTAATCAGGCAGGCCATATAGACCTCCACCGATAGGGGGAGTAAAAGGGATTAAAGTGCTAAGAATAGTACTACTTAACACAACCTTACCATGGGTCCCAGTCCGCATGTCTTATTGTTATACTTTGTCAGGGTAATCAGGCAGGCCATATATAGACCTCCCCCGATAGGGGGAGTTACAGGGATTAAAGTGATAAGAATAGTACTACTTAACACAACCTTACCATGGCTCCCAGACCGCATGTCTTGTTGTTAAATTTTGTCAGGGTAATCATGCAGGCCATATAGACCTCCCCCGATAGGGGGAGTAACAGGGATTAAAGTGCCAAGAATAGTACTACTTAACACAACCTAGTTACCATGGGTCCCAGACCTCATGTCTTGATGTTATATTTTGTCAGGGTAATCAGGCAGGCCATATAGACCTCCCCCAATAGGGGGAGTAAAAGGGATTAAAGTGCTAAGAATAGTACTACTTAACACAACCTAGTTACCATGGGTCCCAGCCGCATGTCTTGTTGTTATACTTTGTCAGGGTAATCCTGCAGGCCATATAGACCTCCCCCGATATGGGGAGTAACAGGTATTAAACTGCTAAGAACAGTACTACTTAACACAACCTAGTTACCATGGGTCCCAGACCGCATGTCTTGTTGTTATACTTTGTCAGGGTAATCATGCAGGCCATATAGACCTCCCCAGATAGGGGGAGTAACAGGTATTACAGTGCTAAGAATAGTACTACTTAACACAACCTAGTTACCATGGATCCCAGACCACATGTTTTGTTGTTATACTTTGTCAGGGTAATCATGCAGGCCATATAGACCTCCTCCGATAGGAAGAGTTACAGGGATTAAAGTGCTAAGAACAGTAATACTTAATACAACCAAGTTACCATGGGTCCCAGACCGCATGTCTTATTGTTATACTTTGTCAGGGTAATCATGCAGGCCATATAGACCTCCCCCGATAGGGGGAGTAACAGGTATTAAACTGCTAAGAACAGTACTATTTAACACAACCTAGTTACCATGGGTCCCAGACCGCATGTCTTGTTGTTATACTGTGTCAGGGTAATCATGCAGGCCATATAGACCTCCCCCGATAGGGGGAGTAACAGTTATTAAACTGCTAAGAACAGTAATACTTAACACAACCTAGTTACCATGGGTCCCAGACCGCATGTCTTGTTGTTATACTTTGTCAGGGTAATCAGGCAGGCCATACAGACCTCCCCTGATAGGGGGAGTTACAGGGATTAAAGTGCTAAGAATAGTACTACTTAACACAACCTAGTTACCATGGGTCCCAGACCGCATGTTTTATTATTATACTTTGTCAGGGTAATTATATATATATCAAATCGATCTATTTATCTTCTATCGATTCTATCTAACTATCAATCTATATATATCTATCTATCAAATCTATCTATCTCGTGGCCGGACTGATTTGAGACAGCCACTTGTGTTTAGGCCAAATTTGAAGTAGGAGGACAGACCAATCATCTTCTTCCATCTCCCTGTCCCAAAAATGCAGGCCATATAGACGTCTCCCGATAGGGGGAGGAACAGGTAGTAAACTGCTAAGAATAGTACTACTTAACACACCACGGGTCCCAGACCGCATGTCTTATTGTTATACTCTGTCAGGGAAATTATATATCTATCAAATCTGTCTATTTATCTATCGAATCTATGTAACTATCAATCGTATCTATCAAATATAAATTGCATCTATTGATCTATGTAATTCGTATCTATCAAATGTATATTGCATCTTTTGATCTATGTAATTCGTATCTATCAAATGTATATTGCATCGATTGATCTATGTAATTCGTATCTATCAAATGTATATTGCATCTATTGATCTATGTAATTTGTATCTATCATATGTATATTGCATCTATTGATCTATGTATCTATCTATCAAATCTATCTATCTCGTGGTTGTGCAAATGGACTGTTTGCAGTTGTTTGCGGTGCGTTACACGGGGAGTTTGGTCTGTCACTGTGAAGCGGGCGTAACCCTTACACTAACTGATTGATACAACATCATACCTGATGTTTTAAAGCACGTTATTCAAAAAATTTTTAGGAACGTTAGGTGATTAATGCCTTTTATGGGTTAAAACCAGACTCTGCATCAACTATGTAATTTTCTGTGGAAGTTTTGCCATGGATCCCCCTCTGGCATGCCACAGTCCAGGTGTTAGTCCCCTTGAAACAACTTTTCCATCACTATTGTGGCCATAAAGAGTCCTTGTGGGTTTTAAAGTTCGCCTGCCTATTGAAGTCAATAGCAGTTTGCGCGGTTCACCGGTTCGCGAACAGTAGCAGAAGTTCGAGTCTGCCGTTCGCGAACCGAAATTTTAAGGTTTGCGACATCACTAACAGGTACCAGGATCCGAGAAGAGTGAGGGGACTTAGTAGTGGCCACGCTTAGAGGTACTCCACTTTTATCCTCTAAACATTGGCTTTTCCTGGCAGTATATCACATTTCTTGAGTTGCTGTGAATAGAAACACAGTCTCAATCTCATTCTTCTCTGTCTTTCAGATTCAGAGGGCTTAAGGGAAGAGAGCTCCATGGGTTGCTCTTCTGAGGTAACAGGAGGTGCTGAAGGGGTAGAGGATAGTCTAGAGACTGGACAAGTAGGGAAGGATTCTGCGTGTTCTCTCTCTCTCAGCTTGTCTCTCTTGAAAGTGAGAATCCAGACTGATACAAAGTGCTATGAATTAATCCAAGGAAGATGGAACAGCTTGTCCTTGATACGCTCATGCAGGCCTCTCCTGAAGGCCGCTTTGAGAGCACTGCAGTCCCAACTGGTCTCATGTGCCAAGGTGCGTAACTCAATGGAGTATTGTGCCACAGATCTATTGCTCTGGCGGAGATCCAAGAGAGAATACTCTGTAGCAGAAATGCAGCCGGAGGTACCAAATACAGAAGATAATGCAGAAATGAAGGCATCAGCATTGTCCAGGAGTTGAGCGCTCTGTTGCACAAGAGGAGAGACCCAGGCTAGGGCCTTGTCTTTCAATAAAGTAATGATAAAAGTGACCTTTGATTGATGAGACTGGAAGGTGTGAGGATTATTGGGGAAGTGTAGCCTGCACTTTTTGAGAAAACCCCTACAGTCGGTAGTACCATCATACTTGTCAGGCAACGGTATGCGGGGCATACTTCCAGAAACAGGGGGGGGAGTTGCAGCAAATAGCAGCAGGGGCCAGCTGTGTAACAACAGGAGTAGTGTTTTTCTCTGCAACCAGTGAGGAGAGCATAGTAGTTATAGCCTCAAGTTTAGAATCACATTCTGCAAGTGTATGGCGTGGGTTCCCAGGGTCTGTCCCTGAAGTGAGACTGCTCTTACTACCTCATTTGGGTCCATGGCCCAAGTATAATGTAATGCGCATGGGATATTTCCCTATCAGACCAAGCTTGGCCAGTAGTCTTCTTATCCCGGCGTCAAGTGGAAGGATAAGGAAATATCCCAGAACAAAGTGAGTTTAAGAAATGAGGTAAGCAGTACTCACGGTAGACAGGGTAGTCCTTCATGGTAATAAGATTAAGGCAGAGAATGGTCAGAGACAGGCAGAGTTCGGCAACAGAAAGGCAATCCAGCAGAATAGCAGTTTAGGGGTAAACCAATAGAATGGTCAGAAACAGGCAGAGGTCAGCAACAAAAGGTATTCCAGCAGTTTAGCAGTTCAGGGGTAAACCAATAGAATGGTCAGACAGGCAGAATTCAGTAATGATAAGGCAATCCAGCAATTCAAGGGTTAAACAGGCAGAGTGGTCAGACAGGCAGAGTTCAGCAATGATAAGGCAATCCAGCAATTCAAGGGTTAAACAGGCAGAGTAGTCAGACAGGCAGAGTTCAGCAACGATAAGGCAATCCAGAAATTCAAGGGTTAAACAGGCAGAGTTCAGCAATGATAAGGCAATCCAGCATTTCAAGGGTTAAACAGGCAGATTAGTCAGACAGGCAGAGTTCAGCAATATTAAGGCAATTCAGCAATTCAAGAATACAGCACGTAGGAGCACACACAGTAACACCTATACTTGGGCAATGAATGCAGGAAACAGAGGTACTTACATAGGGGTGGATTCACGCCAGGGAGGGCACCCAGCTGCAATCAGGACCGGCATCAGAGTAACTTGATGTGCAGCAATGACTTCATCGCCGTTCGCCAGAAGCAATTGCCGCATCCAAGGCAACGGCCATGACAACAGAGGGAAGCGGCGTTCCAAACCGGAGCGGAGTGACATTCACTGGCTTCCTCTTGCCTCCAGGATTAAACACAAAATTCTCACCCCGACATACAAAGCCCTCAACTGCACTACTCCCCCTAGATCTCAGACCTTGTCTCCAGATACTCTCCCTCCCGTCCTCTTCGCTCTGTTCATGACCTCCTACTCTCCTCCTCTCTTGTTACCTCATCACACTCCAGTTTACAGGACTTTTCCAGACTGGCTCCCATCTTGTGGAACACTCTGCCTCGCTCCACAAGACTCTCCCCTAGTTTTGAAAGCTTCAAGCGCTCCCTAAAGACTCTACTGTTCATGGATGCATACAACCTACGCTTACCTTTCTTTATACCAGTTCCTCTCCTCCATTGATATCCCCTGAACCCCCTTAGCATGTAAGCCTAAGGGTCCATGCTGTTTGTAGATCACCTTCTTTGGAGCTGACTACAAAGTGTGACTCTTGGCAGGGCCCTCTACCCATCTGATCCCTATAAATGTTTCCTTGCATACCGCCTATGTTTATAGCGCTGTGGAATCTGTTGGCACTTTACAAATAACCGATAATAATAATAATATACAAGTACATGTGCATTTGTTGATAGTGTCTCAAACAAATGCCGAATATGGCCTACAGTAGCAGAATTGTGCTCTTTTGGTGCTGGATTTCTTCTTGTGAAAGACATAAAGATCTGGATTTGCACATATCTTTGTGTGTTACACTTTCTCACAAATAAATCCTGCTCTGAAAAGAACCGAATGCTGCTACCTGCAGCCATATTTGGCCTTTGTTTGAGAAACTAATCATTTAATTCACGTCTATTATATATGCATTATCACTATGGCGATTCCTTTCAACTGGCAAGACTATACCAAGGTGCAATAAAACGTTTTGACCTCCAGATGTCTCTAGTCTACAAACCCTGTTATAAGCTGGGACATTTTTAATTATTTGTCACACCTGATTTCTGTTTACAACTTACTACATTACTATTTATATGTATCACCTCTTCGGTCCAAACTCATTTGAGCTCAGACAGTAAGGTGAACGCTTCAGAAGGTCCCCAGCCTGGGGAGGGAACTTTGAGAAGAGGTCAGTAACCTAACGTATAAATTAGCTACTTTGAGAGTGGAAAATTCATTCCCATAGCCTTAGTAATTTCCTTTAGCTTTCCATTATTTATCCATTATATTTAATAATGTATGTACTATATACACACTACACAATGGGTTATTCTGCATTTCTAATTGATTAGTTATATGGTGCATTTTTAAAAAATAATCTATTAATGGCCTAGATATATCAAACTGTTGGTTTAATAGTGAGTAGGTATTGTGCAGATATACTGAAAAGCCAGCTAGTAAAGGTGGTGGAACCTAATACAGATATTAAATTCCAATTTTAATATAAATCCTAACAATAATGAGAATGTATGAGATTTTGCAACATAATGTGTGGGTTTTCCAAATTCTGAAAATGTACCATTTTTAATAGTGTTTTCCACATTACACAGTTTCTTACAAGATAATAATGAATGAAAATAAAGAAATATGTAAATACTATAAATGATATAGGGTAGATACTGCTCTGTATAAATAGAAATCTAATATTAAGATCCTTGCAAGATTGGGAAACAACAAGAGAATCGTATTGATTGTTCATAGAGGCATGGTAAACCCCTAAGTATGAAAGTCACATGAGTGGTAAATAAGTTAATTAGGACGATGTCATAAGCAGTCGGCTCAGGTAATCAGAACACAGGGACAGCGTGAACAGTCCAGACCTAAAGACTTACTCAAGGTTTTTTTTTTGGCCTCTATCATTTGGGAGCTGTCCAGCAGGGACCAGTGCTGAAGTTAGGTAAGTTATTTTATTAGACAAAAATGGGTGGGATAGAATGGTTCTAATACCTCTAAGTATGTCCCTAAAACCTACTTCCCCATGAAATTCACTTCCTTAACTCTTTCAATGTGGTTACCAATACTAATTCTAAAAAATATACTAAAATGTTCTCTATTTCATAGATAAACAATGTTGTGTATTGCAGTTCAGACAAACTACAAAAAGTTTGCTTCCCTCAAGAAAATAAAAGACTACTAAACATTTTATTTGTCAAAGAGTATCTTTGCACAAAGGCTGTTTGACTTGTGGAGAATAAGATTATTTTCTAATGTAATTAGAAAAAAAGAGAGAGTATCAAGTCATACAAGGACTTATATGAACAGCCTAACAAATATATTTTTAAAGACATTAGATAAATAATACAGATAGATAGGGATAAAGAGATGGATCAGTAATTCTTAACAAGGTTGTTGGGTGCTCGCGGGGGAAGGTGTTACACACGCAATCCTTTGAGCATAAGCTCTGCTAATCATAAAGGGGTTTAAACAAGCTCTGGTAATCTTAAAAGGTTTTAGTAATAAACACTGTATACTTTACTGTTCACAGTAATTTCATTCTTGTATCCTTGAATTACATTAATGCATTCATCATCATATTAGTTAAATATACATATAGACAGATAGATATATAGACACAGATAGATAGATACAGATAGATAGATACACACATAGACATATACACACATATATACATAGATAGATAGATATACACATAGATGCATGCATAGATACATAGATAGATACACATATAGATACATATAGATACACATATAGATACATAGTTAGATACACACATAGCACATAGATAGATACGCACATAGATAGATGCACACATAGATAGATAGTTACATACATAGATAGATAGATACACACATAGATACACACATAGATAGATAGATACACACATAGATACATAGATAGATAGATAGATAGATACACACATAGATAGATACACACATAGATAGATAGTTACATACATAGATAGATAGATACACACATAGATAGATAGTTACATACATAGATAGATAGATAGATAGATAGATAGATAGATAGATAGATACACACATAGATAGATAGTTACATACATAGATAGATAGATACACACATAGATAGATATTTACATACATAGATAGATACATACATACATAGATAGATAGATAGATACACACATAGATAGATAGATAGACACATAGATAGATACACACATAGATAGATACACACATAGATAGATAGATAGATACACACATAGATCGATAGATACACACATAGATGCATATAGATACATAGATAGATACACACATAGATACATATAGATACATAGATAGAAACACACATAGATACATAGATACATATAGATACATAGATAGATACACACATAGATACATATAGATACATAGATAGATACATAGTTAGATACACACATACACACATATATAGATACATACACACCTAGATAGATACGCACATAGATAGATACACACATAGATAGATACACACATAGATACACACATAGATAGATAGATACACACATAGATAGATACACACATAGCACATAGATAGATACTCACATAGATAGATAGTTACACACATAGATAGATAGATAGATAGATAGATACACACATAGATAGATAGATAGACACATAGATAGTTACACACATAGATATATAGATACACACATAGATAGATAGATAGATAGATAGATAGATACACACATAGATAGATACATAGATAGATAGATAGATAGATAGATAGATAGATAGATAGATAGATACACACATAGATAGATACACACATAGATAGATACACATATAGATACATATAGATACATAGATAGATACACACATAGATACATATAGATACATAGATACACACATAGATACATATAGATACATACATAGATACACACATAGATACATATAGATACATAGATAGATACACACATAGATAGATACACACATAGATAGATAGATAGATAGATAGATAGATAGATAGATACACACATAGATAGATACACACATAGATAGATACACATATAGATACATATAGATACATAGATAGATACACACATAGATACATATAGATACATAGATACACACATAGATACATATAGATACATAGATAGATACACACATAGATACATATAGATACATAGCTAGATACACACATAGATACATATAGATACATACACACATACACACATATATAGATACATACACACCTAGATAGATACGCACATAGATAGATACACACATAGCACATAGATAGATATGCACATAGATAGATACACACATTAGATAGATAGTTACACACATAGATAGATAGATAGATAGATAGATAGATAGATAGATAGATAGATAGATAGTGACACACATATATAGATAGATAGATACACACATAGCACATAGATAGATATGCACATAGATAGATACACACATTAGATAGATAGTTACACACATAGATAGATAGATAGATAGATAGATAGATAGATAGATAGATAGATAGATAGATAGATAGATAGATAGATAGATAGATAGATAGTGACACACATAGATAGATAGATAGATAGATAGATAGAAAGATAGATAGATACACACATAGATAGATAGATACACACATAGATAGATACGCACATAGATAGATACACATATAGATACATATAGATACATAGATAGATACACACATAGATACATATAGATACATAGATACACACATAGATACATATAGATACATAGATAGATACACACATAGATACATATAGATACATAGATAGATACACACATAGATACATATAGATACATACACACATACATACATACATATATAGATACATACACACCTAGATAGATACGCACATAGATAGATACACACATAGCACATAGATAGATATGCACATAGATAGATACACACATTAGATAGATAGTTACACAGATAGATAGATAGATAGATAGATAGATAGATAGATAGATAGATAGATAGTGACACACATAGATAGATAGATAGCTAGATAGATAGATAGATACACACATAGATATCGAGTGTGTCAATACTTTTTTAATAGTGACTAAGGTTTTCCAAAAGCAAAGAAAGTTAGGAAACACTAGGACAAATAAATAGATATGCAGGGGAGTTAGCTGACTGACAAACAGATGGATAATAAGGAAAACACAGATATCTGTAACAAAATCTTTTTATCAGACCGTGTCAGGGATACATGAATACGATGTTTGAGAAAAGGCAATAATGATGCATTTCGGTTTACTGTCACAATTCTTTGGTAAAGCTCTTTTTGCATTCCTTTCTCGTGCCTACTAAACAGCACGCCTTCTCTGCAGGGGTTAAACACGCTGTAAGGTCATTTGTTTAAAAACAAAAGGGAAATAAAAAAGTAAATTTAAAGAGTTTTAGATCAAATCTCTCACATATTATATTACTTCCATGGTTTATTTCAGCTCAGTGATTTCCATTTTTTTATCTTTGACACATTAAAAAATCAGACACAAAAGGAAAATATAAGTGACAAGTGTGGGTTTAAATCATAAAGACGTATGTCACTAAAAGGCTTTTAAGATTAACAGTTTAATTCAAGGACAAGGAAATATTATCAACTTCAGAGAAAAAAATCAATATCAGTAGACAGTATGTCCAAATGCCGTGCTAAATACTGGCCCTCCTATTGCTTAATAGCCCAATATCTATAGCGTCTGGGATACCCAAGAAAATGTGAGCCAAGCTTTGTGTGCCAAGCTAATACTTCTTCATATGTTATTGCTCAATGTTATTTCATTCTTAGAAGGTTAAAGGGGCAGACTAGTCAAAAATAAAAGTTTAATGATTCAGATAGAGCATTTCATTTTTAACAACTTTCCAATTTACTTTTATTATCAAATTTGCTTTGTTCTCTTGGTATTCTCTGTTGAAAGCTAAAACCTAGGTAGGCTCATATGCTAATTTCTAAGCCCTTGAAGTCTACCTCTTATTTGAATCCATTTGACAGTTTTTCACAGCTAGAGGGCATTAGTTTATGTGTGCCATATAGATAACATTGTGCTCACACCCATGGAGTAACATGCATTTTCACAGATTTTCACAGCTAGACAATGCTAGTTTGTGGCTGCCATTTAGATACCATTGTGCTCACTCCCATGGAGTTATTTATGAGTCAGCACTGATTGGCTAAAATGCCAGTCTGTCAAAAGAACTGCAAAAGGGGGCAGTCTGCAGAGGCTTAGATACAAGGTAATCACAGAGGTAAAAAGTGTATTAATATAACTGAGATAAGGAGCAGTCTGCAGAGGCTTAGATACAGGGTAATCACAGAGGTAAAAAGTGTATTAATATAACAGTGTTGGTTATGCAAAACTGGGAAATGGGTAATAAAGGGATTATCTATCTTTATAAACAAAACAGTAAGCAAATTATAAAATGCTACTAACGCATCAAATATATACTGCAAATTATATATATACATATATAAACAAACTTCTAATAAACAACAGCCCAGCTAGATTTAAAGGACCATTATACGAATGAGAGCATGTCATTTTTTTGTAACTATCTACCGTGGAAATCTATCGGCTATATTTAGAGTTCTGCGGCCAAAGGGGTGCGTTAGCTACACGTGCTTTTTTCCCCCCGCACCTTTTAAATACCGCTGGTATTTAGAGTTCACAGATAGCTACAATATAATTATAATTTATATTGTAGCTATATTAGGGTTTATTTTACAAGTAAGTATTTAGATTTAAATAGGAATAATTTATTTAATAAGAGTTAATTTATTTCGTTAGATAAAAATTATATTTAACTTAGGGGGGGTGTTAGGGTTAGGGTTAGAATTAGCTTTAGGGGTTAGCGGCTCCGGTTGGCAGATTAGGGGTTAATACTTGAAGTTAGGTGTCGGCGATGTTAGGGAGAGCAGATTAGGGGTTAATACTATTTATTATAGGGTTATTGAGGCACGAGTGAGGCGGATTAGGGGTTAATACATTTATTATAGTAGCGGTGAGCTCCGGTTGGCAGATTAGGGGTTAATTATTGTAGGTAGGTGGAGGCGACGTTGGGGGTGGCATATTAGGGGTTAATAAATATAATATAGGGGTCGGCGGTGTTAGGGGCAGCAGATTAGGGGTACATAGGTATAACGTAGGTGGCCGCGGTGTACGGAGCGGCAGATTAGGGGTTAATAATAATATGCAGGTGTCAGCGATAGCGGGGGGCGGCAGATTAGGGGTTAATAAATATAATATAGGTGTCGGCGGTGTTAGGGGAAGCAGATTAGGGGTACTTAGGGATAACGTAGCTGGCGGCGGTGTACGGAGCGGCAGATTAGGGGTTAAAAAATGTTAATAGAGTGGCGGCGATGTGGGGGGACCTCGGTTTAGGGGTACATAGGTAGTTTATGGGTGTTAGTGTACTTTAGAGCACAGTAGTTTAGAGGTTTATAAACCGGCGTTAGCCCAGAAAGCTCTTAACTACTGACTTTTTTCTGCGGCTGGAGTTTTGTCGTTCAGCCACGACTCTAAATACCGGCGTTAGAAAGATCCCATTGAAAAAATAGGCTACGCAATTGGTGTAGGGGGATCTGCGGTATGGAAAAGTCGCGGCTGCAAAGTGAGCGTTAGACCCTTTCCTGACTGACTCTAAATACCAGCGGGTGGTAAAAACCAGCGTTAGGAGCCTCTAACGCTGATTTTAACGGCTACCGCCCAACTCTAAATCTGGGCCTATGTGTTTAACCCACACAAATACTGTCCCCAAGCACAAACTGCTCAGCAGAGCTAGTTGCACAGCAGGGTTGTGGGACTAATGCAGCAATTTGAGTGTTACTTTACATATGTGTTTAATTCCTTTGTGGGAGGTTAAACACAGATTTGCAGGGTCAATAGTGATAAAATGACATGCTCTCAATAATGGTCCTTTAAGCCTTTGTTTTGCAGAAGTGCCAGTATCTGTACAACTTTATGTATTATTGTATCTGTGCTTCCTACATCATTGCTTCATTCTCTTGGTATTCTTTTCTGAAGAATAGCAACGCACATGGATGAGCCAATAACATGATGCATATATGTGCAGCCACCAATCAGCAGCTCCCAAGCCTACCTAGGCATGCTTTTCAACAATGGACACCAAGAGAACAAAACAAATTAGATAATAGAAGTAAATTGGAAAGTTGTTTAAAATTGCATATTTTATCTGAATCATGAAAGAAAACATTTGGGTTTCATGCTTCTTTAATAAAACATGCCTGAAAAATGCACTGACTCTCTAGGTTGGTGAGTGCACGTGCGGGTTCTAGAATGGAAGAAAAAACAAAATAAAACAGAAGTTGCATATTTCTAGGAATAGACTGTAGCAGGTATCATTTAGCCATAGTGGTGCGTTCTACTGAATCTAGTCCCTCTTGGTCTTAGGTCTAAAGGATTTACCAAGGCAATGTCACGTTGCACAACAGAAAACAAAATATAATAAAAAAAATACCAGCCTAGCATAATCATCTAAGTGTTCATTATCCCTATCTCCTTCACCATTCGCACCTAGCAATCATACTAATGAGAGCGTTTCAAAGCTGACGTAGGGTCTTTTAATGCACCGCGTGCTCCATAATTATAGTCGCACTTCCAAGCTTTTTTTCCCTGACTCTGTAAACAATTTTTAGGTTATTAATAAATGTAAAAAAAACATTAAAATGATTAACTGCTCTCATATGAGAAATGTTTCATTCATTAAATTGAAAGGCATGTAAACATCATTAATATTTAATAGTCTCTGTTCTGCCATAGTGTTCTACTCATGGAAGGATAAATAATAATTTTGGCATTGTATGGTTTTCTATCATCTATCTATCTATCTATCTATCTATCTATCTATCTAATCTAAAGTGTATAATTTTTTTATTGTTTCTGATTATAGAGTGTAAATATATTAATTAAAGATATAATATTAACTATATATATATATATATATATATATAGTTAGTATGTGTATCTCTATCTATTTATCTATCTATCTATCTATCTATCACAATATACATGCCATCATAACAATGTGAGTGTTGCAGAATGTATTGGTAACTTTTAAATGTATTTACGCTCTATAGTGTGAAGAGATACAAAGATTTGTTTTATAAACGTTCTATTAGATAGTATACTCTTCAAAAAAGGGACCCCTTACCCTTATACAGAAATGTGTTTTTCTTTACAATTACCTTAAAATTAGACTGAATTATGCAAAATGATAAGCCCAGGTGTTATGGAAATGAATACCATAAAAGCAGCATAATGTAGGAGTGTATATCAGCATCTAAATTATATGGTAAAACAGTTTGCATATTAATAAGGTGCAATAAATGGATAATGCCATTGGCGCACCTCCGGTTATGTGTCACTTATCTATGCTATATAAAGACCGCTGCTGATAGAAGGATACTGTTTGTTGCTGACAGGTTGCACAGAGTTGGCAGAAGCGAAAGAGAGATTTGAAGCCTGCCATGTCGGTGTTGAATGTAGTCCCCTTCATGAAGCCGATATACACGCGCTCACCGCGGCAGCAGAGACGCCACACGCTGCCAGCCAGTGAGTTCCGCTGTCTTTCACCTGAGGACGCAGTCAGCGTTTTTGAGATTGAGAGGGAAGGTAAGAGAGAAATAAGCAATTCCTTCTTTATCAATCCTGATATTGCTTCCCTTTAACCCCTTTGTGGCAATGCATTATGTGACAAAGAGCTGCAACCCTCTTTGTCATCCAAGTATAGAAGTCAAAATTAAACTTTCATTATTCAGAGTGCACACAATTTTAAACAACTTTGCAATTCACTTGTTTTATCTGAATGTGCACAATATTTTACATGTACACTTTATCATACACTAGGTCTTACTGAGCATGTGCAGAATATATGTATATGCATTCTGTAATTGGCTGATGGCTGTCACATGATGCAGTGAGAAAGAAAATTGACCTAACTGAAATTTGACAGAAAAAAAAAAATCTACTGCTCATTTGAAATTCAAACAAAGTGCCTTTGTGTTGTGTTTGTATTGTGCATTTATTTATTATATGAGTCTACTGTGTTTAATAGTCCTTTACGTCAAAATGGTTTTGTTATTTAAAGGGACATAAAACCCACATGGTTTCTTTCATGATTCAGGTAGAGAATACAATTTTAAACAACATTCCAATTTACTTCTATTATATAATTTGCTTCATTATACAGCTATCCTTTGTTGAAGAAATAGCAATGCACATGGTAAGCCAATCACACAAAGCATCTATGTGCAGTCACCAATCAGCACCTTCTGAGCCTATTTAGATATGCTTTTCAACAAAGGATATCAAGGGAATGAAGCAAATTAGATAACAGAAGTAAACAGGAAAGTTGTTTAAAATTGCATTCTCTTTCTGAATCATAAAAGAAAAAATGTGGGTTTCATGTCCTTTTAAACAGACATAGGGGGACGTAAAAGGCAACTTTAAACTTTCATGATCCAGATCGATTACACAGTTTTAAAAGGACTGTCCAACCAATATTGTAATTCACATGGGTGCCTTTCAGTTTTCAATAGAAGCATTTTTGAAATATAGATGTATTAGCAAAAATGCTTCTAATTCAACTTATAGCTGTTCCAAAGAGTACTTAAGTATGCACCGTGCACCAGCATTTTAAACACAGCACTTGGTCAGAGAGCCTAAGGTACTTATATCATCTGGTAATGACTCATTTTGTTAATTGCTGACATGATGCAAGCCCCACTGGTGCTCTGAGCAGCTGCAGTATTTAAAATGCTGGTGCACAGATAATATCTAGCTATGCTTCATATGCACGTGCAGAGAAAAATGCTAACACTAAACAGTGATAACTTTACTAGAAGCATTTTTGCCAATGCATTTATATTGCAAGTATGTTTCTATTCATAGATTTAATTAATCTATGTGCATTTAAATTTTGACTGGAATGTCCCTTTAAGAGTCTAGAATCTAGTTTGCTCTTGGTATCCTTAGATGAAAAGCATACTTAGGTAGGCTCAGGATCAGCATTGCACTACTTGTAGCTAGCTGCTGATTGGTGGCTACACACAGGTGCCTTGTCAATGGCTCACCTGATGTGTTCACTTAGCTCCCATTTTAGTGCTGCTCTGGAACTGACTTTATTTATGTGTTTAACACCACTGGTGTTAAATGCCCCTGTTGGTATTCATCGATGTCTGTCGGACATGATCTGCTGAGCGGTTCATGTCAGGCAGAACGATGATAGATTTTTCATTTTCGATCATGTAGAGGAGAGTTACAGTCCACAAATGCATGGGAGTTGTTCTAATCATCCAATAAGCAACTAATCCCTACGGATGATTTATACACAAACATAAATTTTCTGTTAAACTAAATACAAATGTATACAGCTTTACCTTTTTTTTTTTTTAAACTATTTTTAAAAAACATATTGTTGCTCTTTTATATATATTTTTTTAACATTTAAGAAGCATGAAACCCCCAAAATTATTTCATGATTCAGATTTTTGCAATTTCTTTTAATAACTTTGCAATTTACTTCTATTATCTAATTTGCTTTGTTACTTTTGGTATCCTTTGTTGAAAAGCATACCTAGGTAGGGTCAGGAGCTTGAGCTAGCTGCTGATTGGTAGCTGTACATATATACCTTTTATGATTGTCTGTCAAAAGCACTGAGAAAAGGGGGCAGTCTGCAGAGGCTTAGATCACAGAGGTAAAAAGTGTATTAATATAACTTAGATAAGGAGCAGTCTGTAGAAGCTTAGATACAAGGTAATCACAGAGGTAAAAAGTGTATTAATATAACTGAGATAAGGAGCATTCTGCAGAGGCTTAGATACAGGGTAATCACAGATGTAAAAAGTATATTAATATAACTGAGATAAGGGGCAGTCTGCAGAGGGTTAGATACAGGGTAATCACAGAGGTAAAAAGTGTATTAATATAACTGAGATAAGGAGCAGTCTGCAGAGGCTTAGATACAGGGTAATCACAGAGGTAAAAAGTATATTAATATAACTGAGATAAGGGGCAGTCTGCAGAGGCTTAAATACAGGGTAATCACAGAGGTAAAAAGTATATTAATATAACTGAGATAAGGAGCAGTCTGCAGAGGGTTAGATACAAGGTAATCACAGAGGTAAAAAGTATATTAATATAACTGAGATAAGGAGCAGTCTGCAGAGGCTTAGATACAGGGTAACCACAAAAGTAAAAAGTGTATTAATATAACTGAGATAAGGGGCAGTCTGCAGAGGCTTAAATACAGGGTAATCACAGAGGTAAAAAGTATATTAATATAACTGAGATAAGGGGCAGTCTGCAGAGGGCTAGATACAAGGTAATCACAGAGGTAAAAAGTATATTAATATAACCGAGATAAGGAGCAGTCTGCAGAGGCTTAGATACAGGGTAACCACAGAAGTAAAAAGTGTATTAATATAACTGTGTTGGTTATACAAAACTGGGGAATGGGTAATAAAGGGATTATCTATCTTCTTAAACAAGAACAATTCTGGAATAGACTGTCCCTCTTTAACAGCTATTATGGCATTTTTTTAATGTTGGTTCTTTCAAATGAGCTGTGATGAGATATATTTCTAAAGTGAAAGGGTGATAAGGAGCAAAATAGGGATGAGACACTTTCAGATGAGGGGCTGCATGTACCTGTGTGGTGCAGGGGATATAAGACTTTCAGATGAGGGGCTGCATGTACCCATGTGGTACATGGGATGAGACACTTTCAGATGAGGGGCTGCATGTACCTATGTGGTGCAGGGGATGAGACACTTTCAGATGAGGGGCTGCATGTACCTGTGTGGTGCAGGAGATGAGACACTTTCAGATGAGGGGCTGCATGTACCTATGTGGTGCAGGGGATGAGACACTTTCAGATGAGGGGCTGCATGTACCCATGTGGTGCAGGGGATGAGACACTTTCAGATGAGGGGCTGCATGTACCTATGTGGTGCAGGGGATGAGACACTTTCAGATGAGGGGCTGCATGTACCTATGTGGTGCAGGGGATGAGACACTTTCAGATGAGGGGCTACATGTACCTGTGTGGTGCAGGGGATGAGACACTTTCAGATGAGGGGCTGCATGTACCTGTGTGGTGCAGGGGATGTGAGACTTTCAGATGAGGGGCTGCATGTACCTATGTGGTGCAGGGGATATAAGACTTTCAGATGAGGGGCTGCATGTACCCATGTGGTACAGGGGATGAGACACTTTCAGATGAGGGGCTGCATGTACCTATGTGGTGCAGGGGATGAGCCACTTTCAGATGAGGGGCTGCATGTACCCATGTGTTGCAGGGGATGAGCCACTTTCAGATGAGGGGCTGCATGTACCTGTGTGGTGCAGGGGATGTGAGACTTTCAGATGAGGGGCTGCATGTACCCATGTGGTGCAGGGGATGAGACACTTTCAGATGAGGGGCTGCATGTACCTGTGTGTGTAGGGGATGAGACACTTTCAGATGAGGGGCTGCATGTACCTATGTGGTGCAGGGGATAAGACACTTTCAGATGAGGGGCTGCATGTACCTGTGTGGTGCAGAGGATGAGACACTTTCAGATGAGGGGCTGCATGTACCTGTGTGGTGCAGGGGCTGTAAGACTTTCAGATGAGGGGCTGCATGTACCTATGTGGTGCAGGGGATATAAGACTTTCAGATGAGGGGCTGCATGTACCTGTGTGGTGCAGGGGATGAGCCACTTTCAGATGAGGGGCTGCATGTACCTGTGTGGTGCAGGGGATGAGCCACTTTCAGATGAGGGGCTGCATGTACCTGTGTGGTGCAGGGGATGAGCCACTTTCAGATGAGGGGCTGCATGTACCTGTGTGGTGCAGAGGATGAGACACTTTCAGATGAGGGGCTGCATGTACCTGTGTGGTGCAGGGGATGAGACACTTTCAGATGAGGGGCTGCATGCACTTGTGTGGTGCAGGGGATAAGACACTTTCAGATGAGGGGCTGCATGTACCTATGTGGTGCAGGGGATATAAGACTTTCAGATGAGGGGCTGCATGTACCTGTGTGGTGCAGGGGATGAGCCACTTTCAGATGAGGGGCTGCATGTACCTGTGTGGTGCAGGGGATGAGACACTTTCAGATGAGGGGCTGCATGTACCTGTGTGGTGCAGGGGATGAGACACTTTCAGATGAGGGGCTGCATGTACCTGTGTGGTGCAGGGGATGAGACACTTTCAGATGAGGGGCTGCATGTACCTGTGTGGTGCAGGGGATATGAGACTTTGAGATGAGGGGCTGCGTGTACCTATGTGCTGCAGGGGATGCAAGACTTTCTGATGAGGGGCTGCATGTACCTGTGTGGTGCAGGGGATATGAGACTTTGAGATAAGGGGCTGCATGTACCTATGTGGTGCAGGGGATAAGACACTTTCAGATGAGGGGCTGCATGTACCTGTGTGGTGCAGGGGATGAGACACTTTCAGATGAGGGGCTGCATGTACCTGTGTGGTGCAGGGGATATGAGACTTTGAGATGAGGGGCTGCGTGTACCTATGTGCTGCAGGGGATGCAAGACTTTCTGATGAGGGGCTGCATGTACCTGTGTGGTGAAGGGGATATGAGACTTTGAGATGAGGGGCTGCATGTACCTATGTGGTGCAGGGGATAAGACACTTTCAGATGAGGGGCTGCAAGTACCTGTGTGGTGCAGGGGATGTGAGACTTTCAGATGAGGGGCTGCATGTACCCATGTGGTGCAGGGGATGAGCCACTTTCAGATGAGGGGCTGCATGTACCTGTGTGGTGCAGGGGATGAGCCACTTTCAGATGAAGGACTGCATGTACCTATGGGGTGCAGGGGATGTGAGACTTTTAGATGAGGGGCTGCATGTACCTATGTGGTGCAGGGGATGAAACACTTTCAGATGAGGGGCTGCATGTACCTATGTGGTGCAGGGGATGAAACACTTTCAGATGAGGGGCTGCATGTACCTGTGTGGTGCAGGGGATGAGACACTTTCAGATGAGGGGCTGCATGTACCTGTGTGGTGCAGGGGATGAGACACTTTCAGATGAGGGGCTGCATGTACCTGTGTGGTGCAGGGGATGAGACACTTTCAGATGAGGGGCTGCATGTACCTGTGCGGTGCAGGGGATAAGACACTTTCAGATGAGGGGCTGCATGTACCTGTGCGGTGCAGGGGATGAGACACTTTCAGATGAGGGGCTGCATGTACCTGTGCGGTGCAGGGGATAAGACACTTTCAGATGAGGGGCTGCATGTACCTGTGTGGTGCAGGGGATAAGACACTTTCAGATGAGGGGCTGCATGTACCTGTGTGGTGCAGGGGATGATACACTTTCAGATGAGGGGCTGCATGTACCTGTGTGGTGCAGGGGATATGAGACTTTGAGATGAGGGGCTGCGTGTACCTATGTGCTGCAGGGGATGCAAGACTTTCTGATGAGGGGCTGCATGTACCTGTGTGGTGCAGGGGATATGAGACTTTGAGATGAGGGGCTGCATGTACCTATGTGGTGCAGGGATAAGACACTTTCAGATGAGGGGCTGCAAGTACCTGTGTGGTGCAGGGGATGTGAGACTTTCAGATGAGGGGCTGCATGTACCCATGTGGTGCAGGGGATGAGCCACTTTCAGATGAGGGGCTGCATGTACCTGTGTGGTGCAGGGGATGAGCCACTTTCAGATGAAGGACTGCATGTACCTATGTGGTGCAGGGGATGTGAGACTTTTAGATGAGGGGCTGCATGTACCTATGTGGTGCAGGGGATGAAACACTTTCAGATGAGGGGCTGCATGTACCTATGTGGTGCAGGGGATGAAACACTTTCAGATGAGGGGCTGCATGTACCTGTGTGGTGCAGGGGATGAGACACTTTCAGATGAGGGGCTGCATGTACCTGAGTGGTGCAGGGGATGAGACACTTTCAGATGAGGGGCTGCATGTACCTGTGTGGTGCAGGGGATGAGACACTTTCACATGAGGGGCTGCATGTACCTGTATGGTGCAGGGGATGAGACACTTTCAGATGAGGGGCTGCATTTACCTATGTGGTGCAGGGGATGAGACACTTTCAGATGAGGGGCTGCATGTACCTGTGCGGTGCAGGGGATAAGACACTTTCAGATGAGGGGCTGCATGTACCTGTGTGGTGCAGGGGATAAGACACTTTCAGATGAGGGGCTGCATGTACCTATGTGGTGCAGGGGATGAGACACTTTCAGATGAGGGGCTGCATGTACCTGTGTGGTGCAGGGGATGAGCCACTTTCAGATGAAGGACTGCATGTACCTATGTGGTGCAGGGAATGTGAGACTTTTAGATGAGGGGCTGCATGTACCTATGTGGTGCAGGGGATGAAACACTTTCAGATGAGGGGCTGCATGTACCTATGTGGTGCAGGGGATGAAACACTTTCAGATGAGGGGCTGCATGTACCTGTGTGGTGCAGGGGATGAGACACTTTCAGATGAGGGGCTGCATGTACCTGTGAGGTGCAGGGGATGAGACACTTTCAGATGAGGGGCTGCATGTACCTGTGTGGTGCAGGGGATGAGACACTTTCAGATGAGGGGCTGCATGTACCTGTGTGGTGCAGGGGATGAGACACTTTCAGATGAGGGGCTGCATGTACCTATGTGGTGCAGGGGATGAGACACTTTCAGATGAGGGGCTGCATGTACCTGTGCGGTGCAGGGGATAAGACACTTTCAGATGAGGGGCTGCATGTACCTGTGTGGTGCAGGGGATAAGACACTTTCAGATGAGGGGCTGCATGTACCTGTGTGGTGCAGGGGATGAGACACTTTCAGATGAGGGGCTGCATGTACCTGTGTGGTGCAGGGGATGAGACACTTTCAGATAAGGGGCTGCATGTACCTGTGTGGTGCAGGGGATGAGACACTTTCAGATGAGGGGCTGCATGTACCTGTGTGGTGCAGGGGATGAGACACTTTCAGATGAGGGGCTGCATGTACCTGTGTGGTGCAGGGGATGAGACACTTTCAGATGAGGGGCTGCATGTACCTGTGTGGTGCAGGGGATGAGACACTTTCAGATGAGGGGCTTCATGTACCTGTGTGGAGCAGGTTATAAAACAGGGGCACCAAAAACAATAAGGAAGTGCATCTGAACACCACCAGTGATGAATGAATGAGGAATTTTGATTATGTTGAAAAGTAATAATACATTTTCATACTTTGCTATTTACAATCAATGAGTTAAATAATCTCATTTTACTTTAACCTCTTAAGGACATATGACGGAATTTTTCCGTCATAAAACAATTGAGCAAACTGAAAGCTGTGTCCTTAAAGGGTTAAACCCAAAAGAAAAGCTCCAGCAGAGCTTAATAGTAAACACCTTGATTGTAAGTTCTCCTAGTGACGTGAGGTTTGTTCCCACAGCATTTATAGCTCCTTTACTCAGTGCTGCAGAATATGCTGGAGGTTTGTTAATAAACAATGATGCTAAAACAGGATAAAATATATATACTTGCGCATTTACTCCTTTGCAGGAGTTAAACACATATACCTGAAAGGCACAGTGCAATAATACAATGTTCTAACACAACAGCATTTTCTTTTTGTACTTTTATATACTTTTAAAGATATGGCCTCTGACAAGCTAGATCAATGTTTCCCAAACGTGGTTCTCACGTACCCCCAACAGGCCAGGTTTTCATTATCGCTGAACTAGTGCACAGGTGAAGTAATCAGCTGATCAGTAACCATAGTTACTAACAGGCTCTCACCCATAAGCTGATTATTTCACCTGTGCACTAGTTCAGCGATAATGAAAACCAGGCCTGTTGAGGGTAAATGAGGGCCATGTTTGGGAAACACTGGGCTAGATCACCCACAGACTAATAAAAAAAAAGCAGTGCTCTATGGCTCCTGGGCGGTACATTAACTTTGGGTTTAACCCCTTTGAGGAGGTTAAACACATATCATTGCTTGTTCGCTAGTGCTAATATTGCATGTACTGACTTCTAGGTAACTCCACGGGCGTGAGAACAATGTAATCTAATGTTACACATGAACTAACTAGCTTCCAAAAGATGTGGAAAACAGCACACTTTTCTTCTGTCAAGGGGCATGGAATATCAGATTTGCCAAATCCACTTGTACATCAAAACAGAATGATTCCAGCCTCCAAATTCAATAAAAGACCTTTATTGTTCGATGCAGAGTCCCAGAACACACCCTGCACCCTTTAGTTGTGAAAAAAAATCAAAATGCATTCAGATAAGAGGCGGCCTTCAAGGTCTAAGAAATTAGCATATGAACCTCCTAGGTTTAGCTTTCAACTAAGAATACCAAAAGAAAAAAGCAAAATTGATGATAAAAGTAAATTGGAAAGTTGTTAAACTTTCATGATTGAAATAGGGCATGTCATTTTAAATTTTGACTATACTGGTCCTTTAAGTTAATGCACTATTCCCAGTAGAGATTGCTTAGATCAGTGAGGAGCTCCTGAATCCTGATTGGTCACAGCAAGTGAGACCAAGTAAACATACTTGAGAGTTTTCAAGGAGTCTATCTGTGGACTGCAGTAAATTAGCAAAATTCCTACACATTTACCTACAATTACCATTTTAAATGATTTATTATTTTTGTTGCTGCAAATTTAGCTCTTGTTACAGACCTATACAATTTATATATACAAAAGAATGGCCCTGTCACACAACAAAACACATCAGATGGAATTAGGGCAAAGGCTCATTAGCAGGAAAATGTCAGCAATACAGCTTGCAATCAGCACTTTAGTGAACAGGCACCACATTACAGTGACATAGATCTGCTTTTAGTAAGACTTTCATTTCAGGTACGGTAAAGTAAAAATTAAACAATTGGATTGAGTAGAGAATTAAATTTTAAACATCTATGCAGTTTATTTCTCTTGTCAATTCTGCCTAGTTTTCTTGGTATAGTTTGTCGCTGCTGCCATAAACTGCTAAAAACAAGTGCATGCTACTAAGCTACCTAGCTTTACTCTTCAACAAAGCATACCAAGAGAACAAAACAAAATTCTCTTGGTATCTTTATTTGAAATGCAAGAATTTAAGTTTAGATGCCGGCCCATTTTTGGCGAACAACCGAACAACAAAAGTGCTGTCCAGAGCACTGAACCAAACAAAAAGCTTAAATGCCTTCTTTTTCAAATAAAGATAGCAAGAGAACAAAGAAAAAATTAAAATAGGATTAAATTAGAAAGTTGCTTAAAATTGCCTGCTCTATCTGAATCACAAAAGAAAAATGTTGGGTTCAGTGTCCCTTTAAGATATTGTTCTCATTGCCTTGCTTACTACCTCTTTCTACGTAAACCTTTTGCTTTTACCTCCCTCGTCGCATCTCTTAAAGTTACTATTTAAGTCTCTCTGTGTTCAATGTTCCGCTCTTCAATTGCTACAACTTGTAAAAAGTGTTATTCACTATATTTAACCAGTTTTTTTATTAAATTGCTCATTGTAACAACTAATTACTCAATCTCTCTCCCCCTACAGCTTTCATCTCTGTGTCCGGTGAGTGTCCACTCCATTTGGATGAAGTCAGACACTTCCTGACCCTCTGTCCAGAGCTATCTCTTGGCTGGTTTGAGGAGGGACGGCTTGTAGCATTCATCATTGGATCACTGTGGGATCAGGACAGACTTGGCCAGGTAACTGCATTATGGTGGAGATGATACCATCCCTCACCCACAATGTTACTATAGATGACCTAGAAGGTTGGTTTCTCACAGTCCCCTTCTTCTCTTATAGGACGCCCTCACGCTCCACAAGCCCCATGGTTCCTCTGTGCACATCCATGTCCTGGCTGTTCACCGCACTTTTCGCCAGCAGGGCAAGGGCTCAATCTTGCTTTGGCGTTACCTCCAGTATCTACGATGCCTGCCCTATGCCCGTCGTGCCGTTCTCATGTGTGAAGATTTCTTGGTTCCTTTCTACTCTAAGTGTGGCTTCAAGGCTGTGGGCCCCTGTGACATCACCATCGGACCCATGGCCTTCATTGAGATGCAGTACCCTGTTAGAGGTCACGCCTTCATGCGCAGGAACAGCGGTTGCTAGCATCAAACCTCAAGTTCTATGAACCCCTTCTCTGCTAGAGATTATTTAGCAACCAAGGGGTTAAATAAATAACCTGGGCTTCTTAATTGTTATCTTTAGTAAACTTGCTGAAGGGGTTAATCATTTGCATTGCACATCCTTAAACAATCACTGTGGGAACCAAACCAATGCACTGTTCACCTCTTCTGGAAAAAAACGATAAAAGAAGCCCTTAATGAATTGGTTCTCTCTGTATAAAGATCATTCCCGCTCACTCCTGTCATTTTCTTCTTTGTATAAAAACCTAATTTCTGGAACATAATAAATCTACTGTTGTTTTTTTTAAGCTCTGTGGTTTTCAATATGATAGGGCTCAAAAGATTAAAATATTCATTAAAGGGACGTTAAACAGTCTGTTTCATAGTAGTAACAAAAGCACTAAGCAGTGGCTTATACTTATAATATAAATAATTGCAATATGTATTATTCATAATTTTAAAAAGGATTTTACCTTAAAATCCCTTTTTTAACTTCATTTATGCAGTGTCCATTACTTCCTGTCCAAGCCCCTCAAGGAGAAGGAGGCATCAACAGGAAGGCAAAGGTGTAGTGTTTCTTCTAAAACGTTGCTAAACACTATGAAGTAGTTCCAGTTAGTTTATTGTCCATGATTTTTTAGAAAAAAAAACATTTGTTACTTTTTATGTTTACATTAATCTAAAGTAAAGTAATAATATTTGTTGTTCCTAAAGAAGTACTGTTTTATATTCCTTTAAATGGGAACACTAAAGCCAAAATAAAGCTTTTATGATTCAGATACAGCATAACATAAAACAAAAAAATTTGCATCATAAAAATGTGCAGTCTTTTTTTTTTTAACACTTTTGAAGTACCATCTCCTACTGAGCATGTGCAAGAAAGCAAAATCTATACTTCAATGTGATTTGTGATTGGCTGATGACTGTCACGTGATACAGAGGGAGGGAAAATGGAATTCTCAAATCCAAAATAAGTGCTATTACATTGTCTTTTAATAACCTATTTGTCAATTATACAAATTAAGTGGTCCTTTAATTTACTATGAGTGAAGCATATTTCCAAAAGAGAATATGTGCTTTATAATTGGCTGCTGTTGGGATGCAAAATTGTTTTAGAAAGGTTAGTCATTGACTGGCACCAATAAAAAAACTTTTGACATCATTTCCCCACAATCCTTTGACATAAGTTTTATAAATTAAAGGGACAGTAAACTCAAAATTGTATTCCACATAAAAAAATCTAGATTATAAATAACTAAAAAAGAATTGCATTACCTTTCAATATTTTGCATTATTTTCCTATAGTTTAAATTGTAGTGTTTCCAATCCCACCCCCCCAGATGCTGTGAATTTCATGCAGAGCAGAATCATGACACCATATACATGCTGCACAGTGATTGGGTGATATGTGCAAGAGGTTGTTTATATCTGTTCCTAATCAGACACAACAAAGGAAGCTAAATATGTATTTTAATGAGTGTGTTCTGGGGGGGGGGGGGGGAGATAAAATTATGGTAAATTTTTTTTTAATGTCCCTTTAACATTAGCAAATCCCCAGAATCATTTCAGAAAGACACTGCTACATTATGACTATTTCCTTAAAGGGACATGAAACATTTTTTTTTCTTTCATGATTCAAATGCAACATATAATTTAACAACTTTCCGATTGACCTTAATTATTAAATGTGTTGCATTCCCTTAATATCTTTTGTTGAAGGAGCAGCAATGCACTACTGGGAGCTAGCTGAACTCGTTGGTTGAGGCATTGACAAGAGGCATATATGTGCAGCCACCAATCAACATCAAGCTTCCAATTGTGCATTGCTGCTCCGGAGCATACCTAAGTATGATTTTAAACAAAGGATACTAAGTAAACTTAAAGGAATTGTCTAGTCAAAATTAAACTTTCATGATTCAGATAGAGCAGCGATTTTAAGCAACTTTCTAATTTACTCCTATTATCAAATTTTCTTTGTTCTTTTGGTATCTTTATTTGAATGTAATCTTAGGAGCCGGTCCATTTTTGGTTCAGCACCTGGGTAGCACTTGCTGATTGATGGCTACATTTAGCCGCTAATCAGCAAGCGCAACCCAGGTGCTGAACCAAAAAATGGACCGGCTCCTAAGCTTACATTCTTGCTTTTTCAAATAAAGATACCAAGAGAACGAAGAAAAATTGATAATAGGAGTAAGTTAGAAAGATGCTTAAAATTGCTGCTATACAGTATCTGAATCATGAAAGTTTAATTTTGACTAGACTATTTATTTAACTATGTAAATAGGAAAGTTGTTTTGTAGATATCTGCTTAAAGGGACACTGAACCCGATTTTTTTTCTTTCGTGATTCAGATAGAGCATGCAATTTTAAGCAACTTTCTAATTTACTCCTATTATCAATTTTTCTTCCTTCTTTTGGTATCTTTATTTGAAATGCAAGAATGTAAGTTTAGATGCCGGCCCATTTTTGGTGAATAACCTGGGTTATTCTTGCTGATTGGTGGATAAATTCATCCACCAATAAAAAAAGTGCTGTCCAGAGTCCTGAAACAAAAAAGAAGCTTATAGATGCCTTCTTTTTCAAATAATGATAGCAAGTGAACGAAGAAAAATTGATAATAGGAGTAAATTAGAAAATTGCTTAAAGGGACAGTAAAGTCACAAAAACTTTCAAGATTTAAATAGGGCATGTCATTTTAAAACAACTTTCTAATTTACTTTTATTACCAATTTTGCTTTCTTCTCTTGGTATTCTTAGTTGAAAGCTAAATTTAGGAGGTTCATGTGCTAATTTCTTAGACCTTGAAGACTGCCTCTAATCGGAAAGCATTTTGACAGTTTTTCACCACTAGAGGGCGTTAGTTCATGTGTTTCATATAGATAATATAGATAACATTGAGCTCTGGTACGTGAAGCTCCTAAGAGCAAGCACTGATTGGCTACAAATGGATGTCTGTCAAAAGAACTGAAATAAGGAGGCAGTTTGAAAAGGCTTAGATACAAGGTAATCACAGAGGTAAAAAGTATATTATTATAACTGTGTTGGTTATGCAAAACTGGGGAATGGGTAATAAAGGGATTATCTACCTTTTTAAACAACAAAAATTCTGGTGTTTACTGTCCCTTTAAAATTGCATGCTCTCTCTGATTCACAAAAGAAAAAAAATGGGTTCAGTGTCCCTTTAAACATATACTCATTTAATTCTGATAAATATTTTTCTATATATTAGGATTATATCTGCAACTAGAGACTTATTTTACTATGTAGTAAAACTGTTTGGGACTTCGTTGTAGGAGACGTGTGTGAACCATCTATAATGCCTATGCTACACTTACATTTTTTTATTGCATTTTTTAATAAAACTGTTTTACACAATGTTTTTAATTCTGTTTCTTCCTACACAATATGAGGGAATTACCGTTACACAAAGCTGTGAACCTGTGAAAATAAAAGGGATAACATTCCAGACAAGTGAAACACCGGACACTATTGAAAGCATTCTTCTCTCAAGTGTGGGGATTGTATACAAACTGGAATATAAAATATTAAACTTTATTGGTTATAATTAAAAGTGAGTAACAAAATTAAAAACACATGCAGCAAGTTAGTTTTTGTTTCCAAATAAGATCCTCAAAAATGACAGGTAAATTCAAAAAATGGTCCTGGGTCAATATTTACCAATGGGCATGCTACCTTATCATATGAGGGGGCTTTGGTGGACTAAAACCCACAATAAATTTGGGAAGGTACGTTTGAACTTACCGTTTAAGACGGGTAATGGCCAAATGGGTATGTAACTGCTTAATGATGCACAGTCAGTGGATTAAGAGCAGAAATAAATCGGGTGACCTAATAGTAGAACAATCACCTAAGACATATACTAGCCAGGAAATGGTAGCTGTTTAATCATGTATAGCACGACTAGTTGGTCTGACCGTATAGTACTTGATGTTATATATCTATATAGGAAATATTGCAGCTGAATAAATTATATTAAAATACCCTATGTCACTTAGTTCATGTGTTATAACACTAGTGTGTTAATATATCAATGCCACATAGCTGGCTGTAGTATAGTAACATTAATGCAATGTGAGGGAGGTGACGTAGCTACAGCCCAGGAGGTGTATACGCTGTAGCCCAATCCAAGCCGGTGGATTCCGGCAACTGAAGGTGCACTGATGGCGGGGTGCCAGCTGTATGAAAGTTGAGCCAACTCCAAGAATGCAATGGTAGGAAGAAGCAGCCGCGCTCCCAAATCGTAGTGTTAAAATTCAAAATTTATTTCCAAAAATTAAAACCAGTGAACACAAACAGCACAGCACAACGCCAAGTTCAAGGCTGGAGGGGGGAGCGGAGTCCTAACATATTTCGTGCTATGCAGCACTTAATCATAGGATAACTCCCCACCTGTGTAGTGCACCTTTAAAGAGAGCAATAACCAATCAAAATGCTAAAGATCTAACACTCCCATAGGAATGGATTTCAACATAAAATGTGCACTACCAAGGTGTGAAGAAAAATCTAACATAAAATAAAAATTCAAATTGAAATTAAAAACATAAAAAAAAGTGAATTGCAAAAAAGAAAGAAAATCTTTTACCATTATAACTAAAGAATATATAATAATGAATTTTGCTACAAATTTCTACAATTAGCCTCGAGAAATAAAGTAAACATATATAATTTTTAAAATAATGAATTTACATAATACATATTGTTGTCATAACCAAAATTCATTTATATGTATGATTCATACAATTTTATGATATGATCAATTGATAAGGACAGTGTACATATTAGTTTAAATAGTATTTATCAGATGGCGGGATAGCCCAATCTCCCTCAATATTCCTGGTAATATTCATAATAATAGTAGGACCTTTAATTCATATTAAAAAGTGCTTCTGAGAAAGTATATGTAATATGGAGGTGGAACAAAGTATGCTACAACAAATATATAAATACTGAATTAATGGGAAAACATATATACTAATATAAATGTATGTATACTTGTAACATACATATAGAAAAATATTTTTGTTATTATTAATTCCATAGTCAAAAGATATTGTAACCAAACACGCAACCAAAATAAAACTATAATAAGACTATAACTATTCCACAAAATAGCTAATATCCCATTCTTTGTTTAGTCCATGGGGTTCCCTGGTGTTTAATTTCCAAATCCAGAAAAGTTCTTTCTTGGATAGTATATTATAAATATTCCCACCTCTAATTGTTTTTTTAGCCAAATCTATTACTTTAACCGTGAATTTGGGTTGGTCTGTGAAATGGAAACAATTAAAATGTCTACACTGGAGTCCTTGTTATAGTTTTTAATGTCCCTCTTATGTTCGCCTATCCTAGACCTAAAGGCACGTGAGGTCTGACCTACATACTGTTCAAAACAAAGGGTACACTCTATAAGGTAGACTACAAAAGTAGTACCACAATTGGCATAATGATTCATTTTAAAATTTTGTTTGGTTGCATGGCTGGAAAAGTCTACCCCAGTTGAAATCTGTTGACAAGTGAGACAGTTTTTTGATAGACATTTAAAAGTGCCCTTCTTATTAAGCCATTGCATTCCTATTTCTCTTAGGTTACTATTGACCATACTAGGGGAAAGATTTTTGGCAAGAGTTGGTGCTTTTTTGGATACAAATTTAACTTTGTCAACAATACCCACCAGAGTATCATCACCCTTAAGAACTGGCAAATTCCTTTTAATTATATTGCATAAGGCATCGAATTGTAGGGAAAATTCAGTAGAAAAGACTACCTTATCCCTATCAAACCCAGTTTTCTTTGAATAATTAGTCTCACTTCGATTAGAAGGCCTTGGGTTCTTTCTAACATCATTCAGTGACTGCTGCAATAGGTTAGGATCATAACCCCTTGCACTTAATCTGTCTATCAGTTTACATGCCTGTAAGTTAAATAACTCCTCTGAGTTGGAATTTCTACGAAGCCTGAGAAGCTGGCTCCTGGGAATACATTTTATTAAATGTTTGGGGTGACAAGACGTTGCATGTAAAATCGTGTTGCCCGATGTTGGTTTTCTGTATGTATCTGTGATGACCCCCATTGTGTTCAATTGAACCAACCAAGGTGAGATCCAAAAAAATGGATTTCTCTGTCCTGAATTTCTCCTGTAAATTTCAAATGTAAATCATTGCTGTTTACAAAATCAAGGAAATCTTCAAAAACAAAGTCACCTTTTACCACAAAGATGAGATCATCGATGTATCTCATATACATACAGATGTTATCTAATAACGGATTGCTATTGCTGTAGAGACTGTTGAGCTCCCACCATCCCACAAATAAATTAGCGAATGAGGGCGCAAATTTCGCCCCCATCGCTGTACCACATATTTCTAAGAAATATTCTCCATTGAACATAAAATAATTCATTAAGTGTGTTTCTTTGATTTTATAAATTTCACACTGCTGTTTAATAATCTGATGAGTTATGTGGTGAATAACATACAAATATACAAACGGATTCTTGAACTTTATGGGTATTTTCAGTGTCTGTAACAAAGGATCAGCTGTTCCCTTCTATTAAGCGAAGGATCAGCTGTGTGCGGTAAAGCCGGGTAAAGCCGGGTGCTTTGTACATTTTCAAAAAGTGATCTTGGATTGACTAAGTACATTTTCATACAATTACAGCAACATCCTTAGCTATATGATTGATTAGCTGTTTGTGGTAAAGCCGAGTATACTGTATGCTTTGAAGAGGTGATCTCGGATTGAACCGATTATATTACCATGTGATTATGGCCAAATCAAGGATCAGCTGTTTGCGGCATAACCAAATGTTTGGTATACTGTGAAAAGGTGATTTCGGACTGACCCGAGCATTTTCTCTCATGTAATCATGGCAACATCTTTAGCCAAAGGAGTGATCAGCTGTTTGCTGAAAACCCGAGTACTTGGCATACTTTGAACAGGCAATCTCGGACTGAGCCGAGTTTATAGCCATAGTATTACGGCAACACCATTTTTTCGAATCTGTGATAAAATTTTCTTTCATATAATCACGGCGACATCTTTAGCCAAAGGAATTAACAGCTGTTTGCTGAAAAGCAGAGTACTTAGCACACTTTGAATAGGCGATCTCGGACTGAGCCGAGTTTATAGCCATAGTATTACAGCAATACCATTTTTGCTGGAATCTGTGATAACATTTTATAAAATCCTACATAGCAACATCCTTTTTGGCCCATACACCTCATACTGATTTTATAGTGCACTTTTGATGTTACCATACGCCTCATACTGATTTTATAGTGCACTTTTGACGTTACAAATCATTTTTTCAGCACATTAGCACTCTGCACAAATATGGAGGGGGAAGATATTAGCCTCAATAAATCAATTTTCAACATACAAAGTAGAAAAACTTATTTTCAATCTTTATTTTCGTTGGGAGACAAGGAATTCATTGACAACGACATTAAAAATTTATTTAATCAGCTTGAACGGTTACTCTTGACAGATCTACGTTTAATGTGGGATGTTGGAGCCTTTGAACACTATGTGGAGTCTAAAAGAATTCCCAGGGGGTTAAGGATAAAGAAATTCCCTTCCTTTGATTTAAATGATGATGGTCTGACAACGGAGTGGAAAGATGCCCTTACTACCTGCTCATTAACGATCATGGACATCCTTATAAGGAGCAAAAATCTTAAAAGGGACTCCCTAAAGGGACAGATCCACAATCTTAAACAAGAGTTAAAAAATCACAAACAGGAGGAAGAGTATTCTGAGTTAAAATCAAATATGAAGAAAAAAATATGCAAATCCGATAATGAATTAGCCTCACTTAAAGGAAGGAAATTCAATAGAGATCAAGAGGACTACCTCAAAAATAAGGTTTATGACTGGTCTAGGTTTACTAGGCGGCCCCGCAGATTTTCTGGGAACCAACAAAGGGACTATGATTCCACTGGAAACACAGATGGTGAAGAACAGAGCCAAAAATTCAATAAAAATAAAAACAAAAACAAAAAAAAGGTACATATGGCGAGTGGATCAACACCGCAAGTGGAACCTAAGTCTATCTTAAAGAAAAATAAGAGTAAAAACAAAAAGGTGGTGTTCTCTTCCACCGAACCAGATACCTCAGATCAAGATTCAGTTTCTTCTGATGAAAGCTCCTCTTCCTCTTCTTCTTCTTCTCTCTCTCCCCTTCCCTCTCTCTCATTACAGAGTTCATCACATGACAGCAGTGAGAAAAAAGAAGGTGATATCCGTTCAAAGGCGAAAAATCAGGACATCCCTTTAGGAAAAGAAAAAGGACGTGGAGAGCTGGATTCAGGAGAAGGAAGAAGAGTATCCAAAAGGGGATCAAAGAAGAACTAGCCCTCAGTGTCATCAATTTATCTGATTTCCAACTCACAACGGACCACATTAATGTATTGTCTAAAGGACTGGGTTTTACCTTTTCAGTATTTAATACGTTGTTAGATATCAATAAGTTTGTAAGGAAGCTTACTTTGCACAAATATTTTTCCACTACCAATGAAATAGATGATTTAGACGATGATGTGTCAAATGAAATAACAGCTGATAACAGTGATTCACTTGACTCCAACATTAATCAGTTGAACACAAATATTGTTGCAAATTCGGACTTAAATCTTGATTTTAAGGATATATGCACTTTAGAACAACTGAGAATGTTGGATACAAATAGTGACAGGATTAATGATTTCAATGTTCCAAAGCCAAAGAAATTAAGATCAAATTTTTATCCCACCCAATCTAGGGGCACACACATCAACCTATTTCAAAAGCAAGTGGAAAAAGAAATTGTGGAATTGGGTAGCAAAAGTGTATTAACAAATCAAAGAAACAATCTAACAAATAGACAAAAGGCAGCCATTAAGCAGTTAGAGAATGAACATGATCTGGTTATTCGTATGTCAGACAAAGGTGGGAATGTCGTAGTCATGAGTAAGACTCACAACATTGAGGAAGCATATAGTCAATTAGAAGATGGTATAACATATAGGAAACTATCATGTAATCCTGAGAAGGAATTTACTAGAAAACTTGATAGGTTACTTGAGGATGCGCTTGCTTTAGGTGTTATAACAAGAGAAGAATCTCTCTCTTTAATCCCTCAATTTCCTGTGACACCAGTCTTTCACCACCTATCTAAATTGCACAAGAATCCAGTCAACCCACCAGGACGCCCAATCATTTCTGGGATTGGTTCATTATTTGAACCATTGTCTGAGTGGGTTGACTCAGTTCTACAACCCTTGGTTCAGAGTCTTAACAGCTACCTAAGGGATTCAAGTCATCTTTTAACAATTCTTGAAAATCAAATGGAATGAAAATAATAGGTGGGTGGTGATAGACGCAGTGTCTCTTTACTCATGTATACCTCACACCTTGGGTCTACAAGCAATACACTTTTTTCAAGACAATTATACAAACTATTCAGAAGAGTTTAAAGTGTTTTTCTGTGAGACTGTTGAGTTCCTACTATCCCACAATTATTTTATGTTCAATGGAGAATATTTCTTACAAATATATGGTACAGCGATGGGCGCGAATTTTGCGCCCTCATTCGCTAATTTATTTGTGGGATGGTGGGAGCTCAACAGTCTCTACAGCAATAGTAATCCGTTCTTAGATAACATCTGTATGTATATGAAATACATCGATGATCTCATCTTTGTGGTAAAAGGTGACTTTGTTTTTGAAGATTTCCTTCATTTTGAAAACAGCAATTATTTACATTTGAAATTTACAGGAGAAATTCAGGACAGAGAAATCCATTTTTTGGATCTCATCTTGGTTGGTTCAATTGAACACAATGAGGTCATCACAGATACATACAGAAAACCAACATCGGGCAACACAATTTTACATGCAACGTCTTGTCACCCCAAACATTTAATAAAATGTATTCCCAGGAGCCAGCTTCTCAGGCTTCGTAGAAATTCCAACTCAGAGGAGTTATTTAACTTTCAGGCATGTAAACTGATAGACAGATTAAGTGCAAGGGATTATGATCCTAACCTATTGCTGCAGTCACTGAATGATGTTAGAAAGAACCCAAGGCCTTCTAATCGAAGTGAGACTAATTATTCAAAGAAAACTGGGGTTGATAGGGATAAGGTAGTCTTTTCTACTGAATTTTTTCTACAATTCGATGATTTATGCAATATAATTAAAAGGAATTTGCCAGTTCTTAAGGGTGATGATACTCTAGTGGGTATTGTTGACAAAGTTAAATTTGTATCCAAAAAAGCACAAACTCTTGCCAAAAAACTTTCCCCTAGTATGGTCAATAGTAACCTAAGAGAAATAGGAATGCAATGGCTTAATAAGAAGGGCACTTTTAAATGTCTATCAAAAAACTGTCTCACTTGTCAACAGATTTCAACTGGGGTAGACTTTTCCAGCCATGCAACCAAACAAAATTTTAAAATGAATCATTATGCCAATTGTGGTACTACTTTTGTAGTCTACCTTATAGAGTGTTACCCTTTGTTTTGAACAGTATGTAGGTCAGACCTCACGTGCCTTTAGGTCTAGGATAGGCGAACATAAGAGGGACATTAAAAACTATAACAAGGACTCCAGTGTAGACATTTTAATTGTTTCCATTTCACAGACCAACCCAAATTCACGGTTTAAAGTAATAGATTTGGCTAAAAAAACAATTAGAGGTGGGAATATTTATAATATACTATCCAAGAAAGAACTTTTCTGGATTTGGAAATTAAACACCAGGGAAACCCCATGGGCTAAACAAAGAATGGGATATTAGCTATTTTGTGGAATAGTTATAGTCTTATTATAGTTTTATTTTGGTTGCGTGTTTGGTTACAATATCTTTTGACTATGGAATTAATAATAACAAAAATATTTTTCTATATGTATGTTACAAGTATACATACATTTATATTAGTATATATGTTTTCACATTAATTCAGTATTTATATATTTGTTGTAGCATACTTTGTTCCACCTCCATATTACATATACTTTCTCAGAAGCACTTTTTAATATGAATTAAAGGTCCTACTATTATTATGAATATTACCAGGAATATTGAGGGAGATTGGGCTATCCCGCCATCTGATAAATACTATTTAAACTAATATGTACACTGTCCTTATCAATTGATCATATCATAAAATTGAATGAATCATACATATAAATGAATGTGTCCTTGTCAGCATGAATTTGTTGAATTTTGGTTATGACAACAATATGTATTATGTAAATTCATTATTTTTAAAAATTACATATGTTTACTTTATTTTTCGAGGCAAATTGTAGAAATTTGTAGCAAAATTCATTATTATATATTCTTTAATTGTAATGGTAAAAGATTTTCTTTCTTTTTTGCAATTCACTTTTTTCTTATGTTTTTAATTTCAATACATTTCTCTTCACACCTTGGTAGTGCACACTTTATGTTGAAATCCATTCCTATGGGAGTGTTAGATCTTTAGCATTTTGATTGGTTATTGCTCTCTTTAAAGGTGCACTACACAGGTGGGGAGTTATCCTATGATTAAGTGCTGCATAGCACGAAACATGTTAGGACTCCGCTCCCCCCTCCATCCTTGAACTTGGCGTTGTGCTGTGCTGTTTGTGTTCACTGGTTTTAATTTTTGGAAATAAATTTTGAATTTTAACACTACGATTTGGGAGTGCTGCTGCTTCTTCCTACCATTGTATAGTAATATTAATACTGATAATAGCAACCATAAATACCTCCCTGTTATGGTAACACCTTAAAGTCTATAGTGTTAGGTCCCAGCACCACAGGGGTGTAGCTGCACGTCACCTAGGGGCCATTACCTAAGACCCCAAAACAGTATAGAGAATGAGTGGCAAGGTAACAGCAGAAAATAATTTATTAATCAACAGAGGCAAAAAACAGACAGGCGACGTTTCGGGATCTTATCAGTTCCTCATGCCTTACCTTAACAAACAAACTTTACTCCTTTATATACATGCATACCACTAGGTGGCACTGTGGAGCAATTAACCCTTCTATTTACTTCGACCTTTTACATATATAATACAATTACTTCTAATATACACATTTACCAGTATATAAATCTATTAAAAAAGCAACAAGTAATTACTATAAATTATTGGGATATTTGGGTACAATATTATGTTATTAAAAATAACAACCATAATCAGTCCATTATTATTACAAAAAAATTGATAAATCCCAATCTTTATTTAAACCTCTGGGTTCAAGAGTACCTAATTCAAAAATCCAAAATAATTCGCTTTACTTAAGAAGTAACTCTCTATCACCTCCTCTACGAGGTAGTTTTACATGATCTATAATTTGAAACTTAAGTTGGCTGATGGAATGGCCCATTTTTCAGAAGTGATTGGCTACTGGAGCTTTCAGATTACCTGTAAGGATATTACTTTTATGTTCAATGATGCGATCTTTTGCACATCTTTTCGATTCACCAATGTAAACTCCACCACATGGACATTTAATCATATATACAATATAAGAGGTCAAGCAGGTAAAATAACCCGTGATATTATATTTCTTACCAGTGTGGGGATGATAAATACTGAACCTTTTGTAACGTTATTATAACATGAGCAACTTAAACATGGAAAGCAGCCCACATTTTTAGATGACAAGTAACGTGTATTATTTTTTAACTTAGAGCCTACATCTGCTTTAACTAATTTAGTCTGGGTATTAGTGCCCCTTTTATACGCAGGCATAGGATTTACTCTAAATTCTTGTATATTGGGATTACAGTTTGCTAAAACGCTCCAGTGTTTATTAATAATTTGCACAATTTCCTTACTTTGAGCATTATATTCTGATACAAAAATAAGGCTATCCTTGTTAGAGGATTTACTTAATTCAGCTATCTTGCTGGTTTTAGATTTTAATAAATTAACTCTAGGGATAGATTTCACAATGTCTATCTCATCATTTATTAATGTTTCAGGGTATCCTCTCTCCTTAAATCTTTCACCCATTTCTTTCAGTCTAGTGTTAATTATATCCTGATCTGAGACAATTTTTCGTACCCTTAACATTTGACTGTGAGGAAGACTTTTAATAAGAGAGGGTGGGCGAGCACTTTCAAATCTAAGCAGATTATTACGATCAGTGCTTTTTCTGAATAAATCAGTCTTAAATGAATTGCCCATTTTGATGACTCTAACATCAAGAAAATCTATATATTCTTCACTCCAAGTCAATTGGAATTTAATTTTACTGGTAGCTATATTTAGTTCATTAACAAAATTAATTAGGGTTCCAACGTTTGACAACCATACCCCAAATATATCGTTGATATAGCGCCACCATGTGGCGCCATATCGAATAAATAAATGATTAGAATAAACATACCTTCCTTCATATAAATTCATAAAGATATTGATATAGTTAGGAGCGACGTTGGAACCCATAGCAGTACCTTGGAGCTGAAGAAAAAAGTCATCCTGAACATAAAATAGTTTCCATACAGAATAATTGTTAACAATTAGTCAATTTGAACATTATTTGTTATCAGACACTAGAGTGACTTTAACTGAATCTATCCCACTGGTATGCTTAATGTTAGTGTATAAACTTTCAACATCTAAGCTATAAATAATAAACTTAGCAGTGGGGAGGGCTAAGGAGTCCAACTTAAAGGGACAGTCAAGTCCAAAAAAACCTTTCATGTTTCAAATTTACTTTTATCACCAATTTTGCTTTGTTCTCTTGGTATTCTTAGTTGAAAGCTAAAACTAGGAGGTTCATAAGCTAATTGAAGACCGCCTCTAATCTAAATGCATTTTGATAGTTTTTCACCACTAGAGGGCATTAGTTCATGTGTTTGTTTCATATAGATAACATTGAGCTCTTGCACGTGAATTTACCATGGAGACAGCTCTGATTGGCTAAAATGCAAGTCTGTCAAAAGAACTAAAATAAGGGGGAAGTCTGCTGAGGCTTAGATACAAGTTAATTACAGAGTAAACGTGTATAATTATAACTTTGTTGGTTATGCAAAACTGGGGAATTGGTAATTAAGGATTATCTATCTTTTAAAACAACAAAAATTCTGGTGTTGACTGTCCCTTTAAGTAAAAAAATCTCCTGTATCTTTACAAAGTAATTAGATAATTCTACATATGGGCAAAATATTTTATCTAGGAATATAGAGATATTAGTGAAAACTGAATTAGTACTTGCTACTATTGGGCGACCAGGTGGCTTAGCTAGACACTTATGGCAAAGCATAGATGTCCGGGGTACATGGTTTATCAATTAATCAAAACAGAAGCTACATCTTTTTCCTATGATATTATTTTCTAACAGCATTAGAGATTACATTTTCTATTTCTTTCTGTATTTTGAATATAGGGTTGAAAGGCAGTTTTCTGATATACTTTGGCATCACTGAGTTGTTTTTTAATTTCAAGAATATATTCATTTTTATCCAATACAACTACAGCCCCACCCTTATCAGCTCTCTTAAAAATGATATCTTACTGTTTTGAAGGTTTTGTAAAGTAAGCTGATGTTTTTAGTGCTGTTACTAGTCCTAGGTTCTATATCTGTTCATTTTAAGCCTATGCTGCTCAGTTTGAATTTGCAACTTAGAGATGTCATTCTGAACTAATGATATATAAGTTTCTATACTATGATTACAGACCCAGGATTGAAATGGCTTTTCTTTTTAAGCCCAAATTGATTTAAATGAATCGTAGGACTCTCATTTATAGATGTTGTTTTATTATCCCAACTAAAGGTTTTAATCTTTAATGTTCTAAAAAATCTAACAGGTCCTTTTGCAATTGAAAAAAATTGCAGTTCTTTTAAGGGGCAAAAGGAAAGTCCTTTATTTAAAAGTTCCATTTCATCTTCCTTCAGAATATATTAGAAATGTTGATCACATTATTACCTTCATTGACATCGCTCCTCACATTTACATTACCGGATTCAGTTCCATAGAATGCGTGGTCAATCCTATTGGCTGATTGGATCAGTCAGTCAGATTGAACTTCAGTCCGATTAGCTGATAGCATCAGCCAATCGGATTTTTTCCTACCTTAATTCCGATTGGCTGATAGAATCCTATCAGCCAATCGGAATTCGAGGGACGCCATCTTGGATGACGTCATTTAAAGGAACCTTCATTCTTCGTTAGGACTTCGAATTGAGAAGGATGCTCTGCGACGGCTGGAAGGAAGATGGACCCACTCCGCACCGGAAGGATGAAGATAGAAGATGCAGCCTGGATGAAGCCTTCTGCCGTCTGGAGGACCTCTTCTGCCCCGATCAGATGAAGACTTCTGCCGTATGGAGGACCACTTGTGCCCGGCTGGGTGAAGACGGCTCAATGGTAGGGTGATCTTCAGGGGGTTAGTGTTCGGTTTTTTATGGGGGGATTGGGTGGGTTTTAGAGTAGGGGTGTGTAGATTGTAATGTTGGGGGATTGTATTTTTTTTACAGGTAAAAGAGCTGATTACTTTGGGGCAATGCTCCACAAAAGGCCCTTTTAAGGGCTATTTGTAATTAGTATAGGGTACGGAATTTTATTATTTTGGGGGGCTTTTTTATTTTATTAGGGGGCTTAGATTAGGTGTAATTAGTTTAAATTCTTGTAATTCTTTTTTTATTTTCTGTAATTTAGTGTTTGTTTTTTTTCGTAATTTAGTTTATTTAATTTAATTGTAATTAAATTGTAGGTAGTTTAGGGAATTAGTTTAATGATAGTGTAGTGTTAGGTGTAATTGTAACTTAGGTTAGGATTTATTTTACAGGTAATTTTGTACTTATTTTAGCTAGGTAGTTATTAAATAGTTAATAAACTATTTAATAACTATGGTACCTAGTTAAAATAAATACATAGTTGCCTGTAAAATAAATATAAAACCTAAGCTAGCTTAGGGTTTATTTTATCGGTAAGTATTTAGTTTTAAATAGGAATAATTTATTTAATTGTAGTAAATTTATTTCGTTTAATTTAAATTATATTTAAGTTAGGGGGGGTTAGACTTAGTTTTAGGGGTCGGGCAGATTAGGGGTTAATAAATGTAGATAGGTGTCGGCGATGTTAGGGACGGCAGATTAGGGGTTAATAATATTTAACTAGTGTTTGCGAGGCGGGGGAAGTGCGGCGGTTTAGGGGTTAATACATTTATTAAAGTGGCGGCGATGTCCCGGTCGGCAGAATTAGGGGTTAAATAATTTTATTATAGGGTTTGCGATGTGGGGGGCCTCGGTTTAGGGGTTCATAGGTAGTTTATGGGTGTTAGTGTACTTTTTAGCACTTTTAGTTAAGAGTTTTATGTTCCGGCGTTAGCCCATAAAACTCTTAACTACTGACTTTTAAATACAGGTAGAAGTCTTGACAGGAGAGGGTGTACCGCTCACTTCTTCCAAGACTTGTAATACCGGCGTTAGGAAATCAGATTAAAAAGATAGGATACGCAATTGACATAAGGGGATTCGCGGTATGGAAAAGTTGCGGAAGAAAAGAGGGCGGTACACCTGTACCTGCCAGACTCGTAATACCAGCAGGCGTTAAAAAGCAGCGTTAGGACCCCCTTAACGCTGCTTTTTAAGGCTAACGCCAAACTCGTAATCTAGCCGATAGTATGCTATCTTTTTTTGCATGGACCATTTACTGATGTGTGTAATGGAATTCATCATATGTCAGAATTAGTACAAATTATAGGAGAGACCATTATTCTACAGTCAGTCAATAATGGTATCAGCATATCACAAGCATATGTGGTCTAAAATACAATGTATGGTAATATTTATTCCATAGAGGAATAACTTAATAAGCTATATATAATGTAACTTGTGATATCAAATGTATATACGTATAAAGGATCATTAGTTGATAATGTGTCAAAAACTAATGAGAGTACCGCATAACTAAAGTCGAAATATAGTGTTAAGATCACATATAATCGCAAAGGGAAAATAAGTATCTGTTAGTGTATATAGCATATAGCGGAGTCAAATATGAAAATAGTATATATGACGATAAGTCCATAGATAATCTGGATATAATCTCATGATCCTGGATACAATTCATGATCTTTATACGTATATACATTTGATATCACAAGTTACACTATATACAACTTATTAGTTATTCCTTTATCGAATAAATATTACCATACGTTGTATTTTAGACCACACATGCTTGTGATATACTGGTGCCATTATTGAGTAACTGACTGTAGAATAATGGTCTCCTCCTATAACTTGTACTGATACTGATTCTGAGTTTAACATATGATTGATTTTATTATGATCAACCATTTCCATTACACACACAGTAAATGTTCAGTGCAAAAAAGATAACATACTATCGGCTAGATTACGAGTTTTTGTCGGTAATGGTGTGCGGTGCTAACAAGCCTTTTGTTCTCATCGCTCACTTAAGACAACGTTTGGAATTACGAGTTCTCTGCAAGCCGGCGTTGGCCCTCAGAAAAGTGAGCATTGAGCAAAATTTAGCTTCACATCTCACTGTAATACCAGCTTTGCTTACGGTTAGCGGTAAGATGGCTGAACGTGATCTGTGCACGATTTCCCCATAGGAAACAATGGGGCAGGAATCGGCTGGAAAAAACCATAACACCTGCAAAAGCAGCGTTCAGCACCTAGCACAGCCCCCATTATTTCCTATGGGGAAATACATTTTATGTTTACACCTAACACCCCTAACTTAACCCCCGAGTCTAAACACCCCTAATCTTACACTTATTAACCCCTAATCTGCCGCCCCTGACATCGTCGCTACCTGCATTATATTATTAACCCCTAATCTGCCGCTCCGGACACCGCCGCCACCTAATCATTATACCTATGAACCCCTAATCTGTCACACCAACATCACCGACACCTACATTAGTTATTAACCCCTAATCTGCCACCACCAACGTCACTATAATAAAGTTATTACCCCTCTAAACCTAAGTCTAACCCTAACCCTAAACACCTCCCTAACTTAAATACAATTCTTTTGAGGGTACGTCTCAAAAGAAAGTCAGTTAACGACCAAGGACGTACCCTGCACGTCTTTCGGTCTGGAAAGCAGTGGAAGCGAACTGCTCGCTTCCAGCTGCTTTCCGGATATTGCAGTGATGCCTTTTTTAGCCATCCGGTGCAGCGAGAGCCCACTCTGTGGCCCTCTCTGCACCGGAGATCGGTGGCTCTTTTCGTTGGTGGGTGGGAGCCGGTATGGGAGGCGGGGTGGCGGACATCGATGGCCCTGCTGATCTGGAGGGGGGCGGGGGATGGCCCGGGGGTGCGCACGGGGGGGGGGGGGGCGGGCGCATGCCACAGGGAGGGAGCGGGTGGGAACCTCAACACTACAGAAAAAAAGTGTACTAAAATGAAAAAATGGGGATAAAAATTCTAAAAAACCCCCCATCAGTTAGGTGGTGGGGGTTGGTCTGTGGATGGGGGGGAAGCTACACTACAGAAAAAATGGTGCCAGTACCCAAGATGGCCCCCAATAAGGCAGGCAGAGGGGAGGGTTAGAGAGCTGTTTTGGGGGGATATGGGAGGTTGGGGAGCTAAGGGGGGGGATCCTACACAGTATCATATGTAAATATGCTAAAAAATAAATAAATAAAAAACCTTTTTTATTTTAGTACTGGCAGTCTTTCTGCCAGTACTTAAGATGGCGGGGACAATTGTAGTGGAGGGAAGGGAGCTCTTTGGGAGGGATCAGGGGGTGGGATGTGTCAGGAGGGAGGCTGAATCTCTACACTAAAGCTAAAATTAACCCTACAAGCTCCCTACAAACTACCTAATTTAACCCCTTCACTGCTAGACATAACTGATGCGCTAGCAGTATTTAGCGGCCTTCTAAATACCAAAAAGCAACGCCAAGTCATATATGTCTGCTATTTCTGAACAAAGGGGATCCCAGTGAAGCATTTACAACATTTGTGCCATAATTGCACAAGCTGTTTGTAAATAATTTCAGTGAGAAACCTAAAGTTTGAGAAAATTTGTGAAAAAGTGAACAATTTTTTTTTATTTGATCGCATTTGGCAGTGAAATGGTGGCATGAAATATAGCAAAATGGGCCTAGCTCAATACTTTGGATGTCTTCTAAAAAAAATATATACATGTCAATGGCTATTCAGGTATTCCTGACAGATATCAGTGTTCCAATGTAACTAGTGCTAATTTTGAAAAAAAGTGGTTTGGAAATAGCAAAGTGCTACTTGTATTTATGGCCCTATAACTTGCAAAAAAAGCAAAGTACATGTAAACATTGGGTATTTCTAAACTCAGGACAAAATTTAGAAACTATTTAGCATGTGTTTTTTTTTTTGGTGGTTGCAGATGTGTAAACAGATTTTGGGGGTCAAAGTTAGAAAAAAGTGTGTTTTTCCATTTTTTCCTCATATTTTATAATTTTTTTTATAGTAAATTATAAAATATGATGAAAACAATGGTATCTTTTGAAAGTCCATTTAATGGCGAGAAAAAACGGTATATAATATGTGTGGGAACAGTAAATGAGTAAGAGGAAAATTTACAGCAAAACACAAAACACTGCCAAAAATGTAAAAATAGCCTTGGTCCCAACGGACTGAAAATGGAAAAGTGCTGTGGTCATAAGGGGTTAAATACATCTAAATAAATTTACTAGTATTAACTAAATTATTCCTATTTAAAACTAAATACTTACCTGTAAAATAAACCCTAAGCTAGATACAATATAACTAATAGTTACATTGTAGCTAGCTGGGGTTTATTTTAATTTTACAGGCAACTTTGTATTTATTTTTACTAGCTACAATAATTATTAAATAGTTATTAACAATTTAATAATACCCTAGCTAAATAAATACAAATTTTACCTGTTAAATAAACCCTAACCTAGTTACAATTACACCTAACACTACACTACAATTAAATTAATTACCTAAACTAACTACAATTAATTACAATTAAATTAAATAAACTAAATTACGAAAAACAACAAACACTAAATTACAGAAATAAAAAAGAAATTACAATTTTTTAAACTAATTACACCTATCTAAGCCCCCTAATAAAATAAAAAAGCCCCCCAAAATAAAAAAAATCCCTACCCTATACTAACTTACAAATAGCCCTTAAAAGGGTCTTTTGCGGGCCTTGCCCCAAAGTAATCAGCTTTTTTACCTGTAAAAAAATGCAATACCCCCCAACATTAAAAACCCACCACCCACCCCTACTCTAAAACCACCAAATCTCCCCTTAATAAAACCTAACACTAACCCCCTGAAGATCACCCTACCTTGAGACATCTTCACCCCAGCCGGGCCGAAGTCCTCCAAGAAGCAGGGCAGAAGTGGTCCTCCAGATGGCAGAAGACTTCATCCAATCCGGGCTGAAGAGGTCCTCCAGACGGCAGAAGTCTTCATCCATGCGGCATCTTCTATCTTCATACTTCCGGCGCGGAGCGGGTTCCATCTTCAATCCAGCCGACGTGGACCATCCTCTTCAAACAAAGTCCTAACGAAGAATGACGGTTCCTTTAAATGATGTCATCCAAGATGGCGTCCCTTCAATTCCGATTGGCTGATAGGATTCTATCAGCCAATCGGAATTATGGTAGGAAAAATCCTATTGGCTGATGAATCAGCCAATAAAATTGAGCTCGCATTTTATTGGCTGATTGGAACAGCCAATAGAATGTGAGCTCAATCCTATTGGATGATTGGATCAGCCAATAGGATTGAACTTCAATTCTATTGGCTGATTGTATCAGCCAATAGGATTTTTCCTACCTTAATTCCGATTGGCTGATAGAATTCTATCAGCCAATTGGAATTGAAGGGACGCCATCTTGGATGACGTCATTTAAAGGAACCTTCATTCTTCATTAGGACTTTGTTTGAAGAGGATGCTCCGCGAGTCGGCTGGATTGAAGATGGGACCCACTCTGCGCCGGAAGGATGAAGATAGAAGATGCCGTCTGGATGAAGACTTCTGCCATCTGGAGGACCTTTTCTGCCGGATCGGATGAAGACTTCTGCCGTCTGGAGGACCACTTCTGCCCGGCTTCTTGGAGGACTTCGGCTGGCTGGGTGAAGACGTCTCTAGGTAGGGTGATCTTCAAGGGTTTGTGTTAGGTTTTATTAAGGGGGGATTGGGTGGGTTTTAGAAATAGGGATGGGTGTGTGGGTGGTGGGTTTTAATGTTGGGGGTATTGTATTTTTTTTTTACAGGTTAAAAGAGCTGATTACTTTGGGGCAAGGCCCCGCAAAAGGCCCTTTTAAGGGCTATTTGTAATTTAGTATAGGGTAGGGATTTTTTTTTTATTTTGGGGGGCTTTTTTATTTTATTAGGGGGCTTAGATTAGGTGTAATTAGTTTAAAAAAATTTAATTTCTATTTTATTTTCTGTAATTTAGTGTTTGTTGTTTTTCGCAATTTAGTTTATTTAATTAATTATAATTAATTGTAGTTAGTTTAGGTAATTAATTTAATTGTAGTGTTAGGTGTAATTGTAACTTAGGTTAGGGTTTATTTTATAGGTAAATTTGTATTTATTTTAGTAGGTAGTTATTAAATAGTTAATAACTATTTAATAAACTATTCTACCTAGTTAAAATAAATACAAAGTTGCCTGTAAAATAAAAATAAACCCTAAGTAATACATGTAATTATTAGTTATATTGTAGCTATCTTAGGGTTTATTTTAATAGGTAAATATTTAGTTTTAAATAGGAATAATTTATTTAATTGTAGTTATTTTATTTAGAATTATTTAAATAATATTTAAGTTAGGGGGGTTAGGATTAGACTTAGGTTTTAGGGGGATAATACATTTAATATAGTGGTGGCGACGTTGGGGGCGGCAGATTAGGGGTTAATAAATGTAGGTAGGTGTCGGCGATGTTAGGGACGGCAGATTAGGGTTATTAAAATGTAACTACGTGTTTGCGAGGCGGGAGTGCGTCGGTTTAGGGGTTAATACATTTATTAAAGTGGCGGCGATGTACCGGGTCGGCAGATTAGGGGTTAATTTTTTTAATTATAGTATTTGCGATGTGGGGGGCTCGGTTTAGGGGTTAATAGGTAGTTTATGGGTGTTTAGTGTACTTTTTAGCACTTTAGTTAAGAGCTTTATGTTACGGCGTTAGCCCATAAAACTCTCTTATACTATGACTTTTTAAATGCGGGGTAGGAGTCTTGACAGGAGAGGCTGTACCGCTCACTTTTTCCCAAGACTTGTAAAAATCCCATTGAATAGATAGGATATGCAATTGACGTAAGGGGATTTGCGGTTGCTAAATCGCCCTGAAAAAAGGTGAGCGGTACACCCGTAACTGCAAAGACTCTTAATACCAGTGGGCATTAAAAAGCTGCATAGGGACCCCTCAACGTGCTTTTTAAGGCTAACGCAAAGACTCGTAATATAGGCGTATGTGTTCTGACAAAATGTACTATCTATGCAAACTGTTCGGTTAACTAGTAGAACGTAGATTAATATTCCTATGTGTTGACACTATTACATAGTCATACTCCCTATCCATGACTAAAACTTTGATATAACATGTCATCTAACAGCCCCCATATGCATACCTTTGAGATTCGTAATATTTGGATCTAGGTTATATTGGTCTAGATTTAGCTTTAGATATCCTTAATTGAGCTACTTGCTCCTTACCAAACAGATTTTGGGACTGTGTCACCTTTGATATAATGTATATTTTTGTGCTCATTTTATAAGGATCTCTACACTTACCTAAACAGCATATATTATGTTAGTATTGCTTTATATTGTCAGGGTATCTGTGAGTGTCAGTAGACAATACATACATACATACATACATATATATATATATTATATATATATATATATATTCATACATAGAGTAAGTCCCTAGGACAAGATGAGCACAATCTTACAACTTTTTTCAGCTGCAGCGTTGCACTTTTAAAACATATCAAAGTTCCATCAAAGAAAAAGGCACCTCACTGGTCTTCCTTAAAAATTAACATTTAATTCATCATATTAAAATAATGTTTCGGTGTGCAGTCACACCTTTGTCAAAAGTCAAAATTGAACTCAATCACGGACCCCCAAAAAAGATATAACATTAAATACATCCACCTGTCTTATATGCTGTCCCTAATCACCCACTAAATCATCAGTTCCGCCGTACTGGCTCCCTGGTGACGTAATCACGCATAGGTAACAGTGTGATACGTCATCACCACTCAGCTTTCATTCCAATTACAATGGTAACATATACACCTACTCCTATCAATTATGTGTGGGGATGATACGAGTGCAATCAGTACTTAACATATACAACATAGTACCCATATAATCATGGTGAAATAGAGCTCCATATGAAAACTTGCACAGCGTACCTAGGCTATGGTATAACGCAATTGTCATAATATAAAGAACGAAAGACCATGTATTCGTAACGATATAAGAGTGCATGCAAATCACAGCCATACATGACATGCATGGTCAGCAACGATCCCCAAGCACTTCCACAAAGCACTGATATGATCCCATCACAAAGAAGATAGTTGTTACCAATAAAATTGCTAAAATCATACTCAACACATATCATCACAAGAAAATATATGGAAACAAATACTAGCAACCACATTTGCACAGAGCAACCATCCTGCATGATGTTATTCCTAATACTGTTATTATTTGTATAAAAACCACACAATCCCCAAATCACTCTTATAACCCCTCTTTCGTGTCTCCAAGAATATACAGTAGGTAGAAACCCGTGGTTACCCACTAGAACATGCATCAATGTGGATCCCTATGGGTGATGATTTTCTGCCTTAAAATTTGTGAGTTCATTTATTGATAATTTGGTATAAAATGGTGCAAAGTCCAGGAAGGTATTCAACCCTTTTAGCATCAGGGTGTCCAGTGTGGATCACTTGGTTTCAATCTGCAGAAGCCTTTTAGCTCTATTGCACCTCTCACCAATGGGGGGACATGATCAATTAACATCGATCTAAGACTTGAAATGCCATGGTTGTGTCTGACGAAGTGGCATGCCACCGGTTGATCTGAGTCCCCCTTGTTGATGGCCTCTTGGATATTACAACGATGATTGGCCATCCTATCTCTAAAACTTGTCACCGTTTTTCCAATGTAAATCAAAGAGCATGGACAGATTAACGTTTATTGGTATGGGGGTGTTCCATTCCAACACCCCCATACCAATAAACGTTACACTAGGACTAGGTTAACATGCACAAGTACACGCTGTGTACATGTTAATCTGTCCGTGCTCTTTGGTTTACATTGGAAAAACGGTGGCAGGTTTTAGAGAGCAATGTTAATTTATCATGTCCCCCCACTGGTGAGAGGTGGCAATAGAGCTAAAAGGCTTCTGCAGATTGAAACCAAGTGGATCCACACCTTGGACACCCTGATATCGAAAGGGTTGAATACCTTCCTGGACTTTGCACCATATTAAACCAAACGATCAATAAATGGACTCACAAATTTTAAGGCAGAATATCATCACCCATAGGGATCCACATGGATGCACGTTCTAGTGCGTACCCACGGGTTTCAACCTATATTCTTGGAGACACGAAGAGGGTATAAGAGTGATTTGGGATTGTGTGTTTTTTCTTTCTAATAATAACAGTATTAAGAATAACATCATGCTGGATGGTTGCTCTGTGTAAATGCGGTTGCTAGTATTTGTTTCCATATATTTTCTTGTGATGATATGTGTTGAGTATGATTTTAGCAATTTTATTGGTAACAACAATCTTCTTTATGAAAGTGCTTGGGGATCATTGCTGACCATGCCATGTCATGTATGGCTGTGATTCGCGTGCACTCTTATATTGTTATGAATACATGGTGTTTCATTCTTTATACTTATGACAATTGCGTTATACCATAGCCTAGGTACGCTGTGCAAGTTTTCATACAGAGCTCTATTTCACCATGATTATATGGCACTCAGGATGTCGTATATGTTAAGTACTGATTTGCACTCGTATAATCCCCACACATGATGATAGGAGTAGGTTTACCTACGTGTATATGTTATCCATGGTAAAGGAAATAAAAGCAGAGTGGCAATGACATATCACGCTGCTACCGTTGCGTGATGACGTCACCAGGAGCCAGTATGGCGGAACTGATGATTTTAACGGGTGATTAGGGACAGGCATATAAGACAGGTGGAGGTATGTAATGTTATATGCTTTTTTTGGGTCCGTGATTTGGAGTTCAATTTTGACATTTGACAAAAGGTGTGACTGTACACCAAAACGTTATGTCTTTTTTAATATGATGAATTAAATGTTAATTTTTAACGAAAGACCAGTGAGTGCCTTTTTCTTTGATGGAACTTTATATATATACACATATATAATAAGATAAAATAAGTATGGCAATCTATTAAATATTAAATTTGAGCATGCTTAATACCATTGCTGGATACATTCTGTGTATTGTAAGTCTGAGGTCAGAAATTACATGCCATGTATGATTACACATCAGAACTCAGCTCAGACCCCTTTCCTCACTCACTATGCTAAAAGTAAACATTGCAAGCAGGATGTATCAAGCTACAAAGAGTCTGTGTTCAATACCTTTTGCTCAGATCAAAATCTATTACTTAAATAATTTCCACTAATAAAGGTCCAACTAAATGATGACCCCATGCAAGGACAACAGTCGCTCAGTCTGAGGTAACCTTTTAAGCTAGCTGAATCTCAGGGGATGTAGGAATTAGCAATTGTGTGATATACAAATGGGAGTTCCTCTGAAAATCCAATACACAAAATGATGTCTGAAAGTAGACACTGGCAATTGAAATGGGTACTGGGGCTTCACGTATATATAAAATATCTTTAAGCTGCAAAAATGTTTAATTTGTACCTCAGTATGGTAATAATATATATATGAAACCTAGAAGATTGTCTGTGCCTAAATTTTTATAATTTAAAAATACTTAGATGGTATTAAAAACATCTATATGTTGATCTGATAAAATATACTATGTTAGATAAGATTTCTGCATTGGTATTTATAATGTCTAACTTATTTAAAAATAAATAACATTCTTTTTGTTTTTCAGACATTGATGTAAACATTAGGTTCCAAATATGACTAGTAGTTACTGCAAAATTTACTTCCCAATTACATATATGATATAAGATGGTGACTGGGAAATGAAAATATATACCACTATATAAATAAACTGATATACAAATAAAGTCAGATATACATATATCTTTATTGGTTTGTACTACTAGTCCACTCATAAAAATGTAACTTTAAAATATTATAAGTGAAATACCTCATATTTAGTCTTGAAATACTCAGATTAAATTAGTATTTAATTGTCCCATACATATAGGACATATTTGTTTGCTGATGTTGGAAAATTATAAGTGTATTTTAATGAACACTTTAAAATATATATATATATATATATTAAACTGTTAGCAATGTTTGCAAACAAAGCTGCATTCGTTGTCTGCTGCCACAGATGGTTCAGAAATAGTAATTGCAGCCAGGAGGGGTTGGCTGTTAAAAGACATACATTCCCAGAAAGCCAATGAAATGTTCCAGCTTCGAAGGGGCCTATAGGGACAAGCTTCGGTTGAGAGCGTTAACAAAATTTCACCAATGATTAGAAAAAGAGGTAGGCTTTAATCACTTGATAAAAGCTCATGCACAAGAGTAAAAAAAAAAGGGTCATGCTGCTGAATTTGAAGTCACTGACTTATCCTGCTGTCTTGGATTACAGAAAGCAACATTGGGCCTAAACATTTTATTTCCAGAATTGCAAATACCTCTCATATGACGGTGAAATTAATTTATATTGCAAAAGCTGAACTCTCATCTGGTTATTTGGTAAAGTATAAGCGATTGTTAAATATATTTAATATTTAAATCAAGGTATTATAAGGCTATTGCTGTAGTTTAATTATAGCCAGTGATTTAAAATGGTATTTTGCATTTTAAATGTATGTTTCATAGTCTTGTGTGATCTAGAAATAAATATAGTAGCACTAAGTCAATTGTTAGTGAGAAGAGGGTCAGGCATTAATATTTATTGTTATTTGTAGCTATTGTGATATATTTTAGAATTTGTTTTATTGTGGCTAAATAAGAGGTTGTGTCAGCCGGATCAATTGGCATATAAAGGTTTTTTGTATTTCATATCTCTAAGTCAGGCTTATTATTGTGAAATCTCTTAGAAATTATACATAAGTTTCTCTAGAATTTGTAAATAAAGCATAGTAAGTTTGTAAACCATATTGTGGTATTAAGCCAAGGTTACTGGCTATTTACAAATTGGTCTGGTATAATTCAGGTGTGACTTTAAAAATTAACCTTACTTACAATGAATCGCTTATTAGAGATATATTTTATGGGCTGTTTTATATAGACATTTGTAACAGCATAAGCGTATATAATTGATTCACAATCTAGTTTTTACATAAGTAATACGATATTTACTACGTAAATATAATCATTGCGTCTATAAAAGATAACTAATCAGAACAAAGGATTAAATATTTATTTTTAATAATAATATTGTTGTCAAATGTATAGATATCTCTATAGTGATATTTTGGAGTACACTACAGAGCTCTCACTGAAGTGTATTGACAAAGTTCTGCTATATTAATTGTAGATATCGCTGACAATAGTTTTATACTGCTATTAATTATTAATATTCATAATTACAATATGCAACCTAGTATAAACAACAATATCTTAGCCCACTACTTGTACTACATATCATTTTGTGAGAAATTTGTCCTACATTTAGATTTAGGCATAATATTTTGGTACTAGTTTCTGGTATTCCCCCATTGGGCTAATTGCCCCTCACTGACACACTTTGGGACCGTGTCCCTGCTCTGACAAATTATTGTGTTTATTATATGGGGGTTCCTCTACCTATCCCAGGTATTGATACTATTTCGTATCTTTTTAAAAAAAAAAATATATATATTTTTTTAATATAAATTTTTATTCACTTTCAAAAATATATGTAACAGTTGGGGACACGCAGGACCCCTGCTCTAGTAGACACAAACAAATGGAACGGACTCGCAGTTCCGGTGAAAGTCAAAACATTGATAAAGTACATATAAAAACAATAAACAAGGTACCTATGTCCCCAAGGGCAGACTAGGATATAAAAGTACAGAAACTAATATAGATCTGGCCATTGGGAACTCACACTTCTGTAATGCAATATTTTTGGGAAAGGGGGCCAAAAAGGGGGGGAATAGGTAAAATGAGGGAATTGGAGGTGAAAAAAGTTCACCTAGATGGAACCCTGATGTGGGCTCGAAATGTGTAGGGGGGGGGAGCTAGCTCACAAAAATTAAATTAGAGCTCCAAGAATCAATATAAGGAATATGTGGGGTAAACCAAAAAAAAAAAAAAAGGGCCCTCAGAACAAAAAACTTTTGTACTTCAGGGGGTGAGTATATTCCAACAACACATAGTATTATATCAAACTCTCGACAGACTATTAGAACGATCAGCAACACACATTATACCTAACACACGTTGTACCTAGCACACGGTGCACTTAACTCACTCTGTACCTAGCCCACGCTGTACCTAGCTCTCACTGTACCTAGCACACGCTGTACTGTGGACGCGCTGTATACAGCACACACTGTGCCTAGCATACTGTCAGAGTATTTCAGTTATGCTGCTTTTCCTTTAAGGTGTACTAACCAATCACAGGTACACACTCCCTTTATCACACCTGCTCACACCCCCAAGCTTTGCTTAGTAATTTGTAAAACTCCCTGAGAGACATACTTGTTCCTGAGCTAACTACCAATTTAACTATACTTTAAACAACCTAAGGATTTCAAAGTACTATTCAACTATTTCTATCTGTGTGAGCAAACCTAATCTAATCCTTTCAGAGTGTTTATTTATATTTCAGACTGATTCAGCCTTTCTGTTTCATCTCTCCCTGAACCGGATGCCTGCAGTTTTCACAGACTTCCAGCTGCACTCAGCTAATCAGACTGCAGCCTGTTCCACATTTTCACAGACTGATTTACCTAACTAAGGAGTGTAATATCCAATCTCATCAAAGGTAACTTTCAAACCTTGTTCCATAATTGTTTCAGCTTTAATATTGTCAGAAATCCTTCTGAGCTCTGGATAAGTGATTGTGGTGACATCACACTCCAAACACCGCGCCTCTCTCCCTCAACACAGGATCTCATCTCTGCATGTCAGCTGCAGCTTCAACTGAAGGGAGACAAGCATAACTGAAGGGAGACAAGCATATCTGATCTGGTTAGTTAAAGGGACACTCAGGTTTTATTAAATTTTCATGATTCAGATACAGCATGTCATTTTAAACACCTTTCCAATTTACTTCCATTAAAAAAAATGTGCACAGTCTTTTATATATACACTTTTTTGAGTCACCAGCTCCTACTGAGCATGTGCAAGAACTCAGACTATACGTATATGCATTTGTGATTGGCTGATTGCTATCACATGGTACAGGGGGAGTGGAAATATACATAACTTTAAAATGTGTTAGAAAAGAATCTACTACTCATTTGAAATTCAGAGTAAATGCTATTGTATTGTCTTGTTATCTTGCATTTGTTGATTATGCAAATTTGCTGTGTTTACTGGTCCTTTAACTAAAGTATAAGATTTCTATGTCTAATGACTGTATGACTACTACTTGCATTTATTCCTGAACTACAAAGTACATTGCTAACTTACTAATTTCCTGTGCTGTTTGTATCTGACTGTTAGCTAAACAGTTCAGAATCCTACCAATATTAAAAGGCTTAATTTACACCAAATCAACCTGGTGTCACTTCACATAGTGTTCACTTTCTGATTTGGTGTTACAAAACACAATTTTATTGTCTTTAAATTTAACAGTTACTCAAGTTAATACTGTTAATGTTACACATACATTATACCTAGCACACATGATACCTAGCACTCACTGTACCTAGAACACGCCGTACCCAGCACCCGCCTTGCCTAGCACACGCGGTACCTAGCACACATTGTACCTAGCACACAGTGTACCTAGCACACATTATACTTAGTACACGCCATACTTAACACACACTGTATCTAGTCCACGCTGTACCTAGCTCTCACTGTACCTAGCACACGCTGTACTGCGACGCGCTGTATCCAGCACACGCTGTGCCTAGCACACATTATACCTAGCACACATTGTACCTAGCTCACCCTGTACCTAGCACATGCCGTACCCAGCACCCACCTTGCCTAGCACACGCGGTACCTAGCACACATTGAACTTAGCACACATTGTACCTAGCACACATTGTACCTAGCACATGCAGTACCCAGCACCCACCTTGCCTAGCACACACTGTACCCGGCACTCATTGTACCCGGCACTCATTGAACCCAGCACTCACTGAACCCAGCACTCACTGAACCCAGCACTCATTGTACCTAGCACACGCTGTACTTAACACCCACTATACCTAGCTTACGCTGTACCTAGCACACACCGTACCCGACACCCACCTTGCCGAGCACACAGTACCTAGCACGCATTGAACATAACACACATTGTACAGCACACAAAGTACCTAGCACCCAAAGTGCCTAGCACCCAGCACACACAGCACCCAGCACACACAGCACCCAGCATACACAATACCAAGCAAAGACCATGCCCAGCATACACAGTACCAAACAGACACTGTCCCCAGTTCAAACAGTAACTATCACACACAGTACGAAGCACATAAGGTACCTAGCACACCTAGGAACCCACGCTGTATTAGAGTATACAAATAACAAAATATAATTGTGCTACACTTTAACCCTTTGGAAGATGGATGCCTTAAAGCTATGTACAGAGACATACTGGGAGTAAACTTACTATAGAGGTTACATGAATGTATGCAGTGCAATAAGTAAAGATAAACTGTCAGGTGCCTGTTAGATCTGTTATACAATCTAACAATGTACTAACACTACTGGGGAGGAATATAAAGTTTAATTTCAAAATGGTTGGTTAGAAAGTTATTCACTCTCACTTGAGATACCTTGGCTTCTGTATATGGACTAGAGATTACTAGGTAACCCCTAACATTCCAGACAAACAATATTAGCACATTAAACCATAGCAGTAGGGGAAAAGGAAAAAAAAGCTGTTAAATATATAATATGGCTTAACACTCACCATCTATTGTAAGCTAGCACTAGGTCATGTAGCCCACAATAATCTTACTCGTATATGGCTGAAAAGACTTTTGTAAGGGTAAAGGACACAACTAATGATATGGTCATATATTAATACATCTAACCCTCAGATACAGACGGTGGAAATTTGAATTATCTAGGGAGCTAATGAGGGTGCAGAGTACACATGTGCCGCAAAATGGAGTCTGTTAAAAAGAGCAGGTGTAACTTAGGGTGAACCAGTAGCAGCTAGCATTAGTGCTTAAATAGCAGCATATTAAAAAAAAAGATGAGAGCAATATAAAATAAGCAGCATCACTAAAGCTAGGAGGTGTAGGTACTATCGTCGTGGGTAACTATGAGCAGCCTGCAGCTAACCTTGTTATCACAGACATAAAGTCCACGTGAGTATGATAGTGTATACCTAGAAACAAAACCTACTCTAGCAAAAATGGAAACTATAGTCATAGCGCAGTTTTTTCTCGCATGTACAGAATCATTAGCGAAAGTTCTGTCCGCTACCGTTCCCATAGCAGACCAGTCTTCTGCTTCTATGTTCCCTTTTTTTCCCCCCTCTTTTTTTATATTTGAAACTTTGTATGTCAATTGTAGGCAGATCCTTCCTGACTGCAGCTAAGCTGATTCTGGTGATAAGGCTTGCAGGGTTTTCCTCCTATCATGTTCTGCTGTATTAGGGAGTTGTTTTATAAAGGCATAGACCTTTATGTGTCCTATTGTTGAGTGAGTGCTTTATGGGGGAGCTAGTCTAGTTTATGGATGAGTTATGGAAGTGCTGTTTTCAGCTCCCTTATGTTGCGGCTGCGTTAAAGATTGGGCCTGTTAGGGTTCCCTTCTGGCTTGCTGCGTGGATTAGTCCTTCTCGTAATGTGCGGTCATTTATATGTTTGGTATGTGTTCACTCTGGTTTTTGAGAGGATACAGTATGTGGTGTTGTATATCTTACCAACCCCATGTCTAGACGTTCCGTTATCAGAACTCTCCTCACTTTCTGTAACTGACAAGCTGCGTAGGCAAGATGGCGCCTATTTTCTGTGTGGAGGCGTCTTTTAGTAAATTGTGGTATAAGGAGCTGTGGTTCCAAACAATCCCTTGCTGGCGTTCAGCAGGATGTGAGGTTTCTTAGTTTGTAAGCATCCTGTGCCTGTAGAGCTTTTTTTCTCCGGGAAGAGTTGTTATGATTGACCCTGTTATTGGTGCTCTGGAGTTACACGGCTATCTTGGCCGCTGCTGGCTCTGCCCAAAACTTTTTAAATATTTTTATTGAGGACAATCAAAACATGTTTACAGATACAGATGGACAATATAAGATGCGATTTCATATTAACATACAAGGATTTTGTTGACCATCAGGAGAAATGAAGCAATATAAACAATCCTCTTTAAGGACACAGCTTTCAGTTTGCTCAATTGTTTTATGACGGAAAAATTCCGTCATATGTCCTTAAGAGGTTAATTAAGACCCCTTGTATACTTTGAGGTAGGCCACTCTTGGACCTGAACTGGAATGTTTTTTTCTCATCAGGGGGGTAGTTTATACAAGGGTGTTCACCAACCACATGTTTTCAAATCATATCAGTATTAAACTTCAACAAAAATATAGTTAAACAGTTGTAGAATCGTATTGTATAAGGTTACTCATCCTTCATACATCATCTTCACTTAAACATTATACTGCACTATCTATACAATAAACAGTAGACTGAGAATAAAGTAAACTACTTTTGATCCTGATACGTGCTATAACATATACCCTGTGTCAGAACTTAGAGGAGACCTCAAGGAGTCTAATGTATTATACAGATAAGCTATTTTTTATAATATCCTAGCTTTGATAGTTTCTATTTATGAGAGCCACCCTCATGTCTGTAGTTATTATAGCGAGCCTAACGATCCATAAAGGCATAATTAACCCAAATTAACATAAGAGGTTCAAATAGAAAATGGGTTTTTAAATGAAATGAGTCAGAGTTTATATGAGTGCCCCATGAAAGATGTAGTACATTTAAATTTTACCAGAGCTTTCAGCCGCTAACCACAGGCAACATACTGGGCCTCATTTATAAAAACAAAATTTATACTTACCTGATACATTCCTTTCTCTTGTGGTGTATCCAGTCCACGGGTTCATCCATTACTTGTGGGATATTCTCCTTCCCAACAGGAAGTTGCAAAGAGGACACCCACAGCAGAGCTGTCTATATAGCTCCCTCTAACCCCCACCTCCAGTCATTCGACCGAAGACAAGTAAGAAAAAGGAGAAACTATAGGGTGCAGTGGTGACTGTAATTTTAAAAATAAAAACACCTGCCTTAAAGTGACAGAGCGGGCCGTGGACTGAATACACCACAAGAGAAAGAAATTTATCAGGTAAGCATAAATTTTGTTTTCTCTTGTAAGGTGTATCCAGTCCACGGGTTCTTCCATTACATGTGGGATACCAATACCAAAGCTTTAGGACACGAATGAAGGGAGGGACAAGGCAGGAACTTAAACGTAAGGCACCACTGCCTGTAAGACCTTTCTCCCAAAAATAGCCTCCGAAGAAGCAAAAGTATCAAATTTGTAAAATTTTGAAAAAGTATGAAGCGAAGACCAAGTCGCAGCTTAACAAATCTGTTCAGAGGCCTCATTTTTAAAAGCCCATGTGGAAGCTACCGCTCTAGTAGAATGAGCTGTAATTCTTTCAGGAGGCTGCTGGCCAGCAGTCTCATAAGCTAAACGGATTATGCTTCTCAGCCAAAAAGAAAGAAGTTGCCGAAGCCTTTTGGCCTCTCCTCTTTCCAGAGTAGACAACAAACAATGCAGATGTTTGACGGAAAACCTTAGTAGCTTGTAAATAGAACTTTAAAGCATGAACCACGTCAAGATTGTGTAACAGACGTTCCTTCTTTGAAGAAGGATTAGGACACAGTGACGGAACAACAATTTCCTGATTGATATTCTTATTAGAAACCACCTTAGGAAGAAAACCATTTTTGGTACGCAAAACTACCTTATCTGCATGGAAGACCAGATAAGGGGAATCACACTGTAAGGCAGATAATTCTGAAACTCTTCGAGCCGAAGAGATAGCTACTAAGAACAGAACTTTCCAAGATAAAAGCTTGATATCTATGGAATGAAGAGGTTCAAACGGAACCCCTTGAAGAACTTTAAGAACTAAATTTAAACTCCATAGCGGAGCAACAGGTTTAAACACAGGCTTGATTCTAACTAAAGCCTGACAAAACGCCTGAACATCTGGAACATCTGCCAGACGCTTGTGCAAAAGAATAGACAGAGCAGAAATCTGTCCCTTTAAGGAACTAGCTGATAATCCCTTTTCCAATCCCTCTTGGAGAAAAGATAATATCCTAGGAATCCTGACCTTACTCCATGAGTAACCCCTGGATTCACACCAATGAAGATATTTACACCATATCTTATGATAGATTTTCCTGGTGACAGGCTTACGAGCCTGAATCAAGGTATCAATGACTGACTCTGAGAAACCACGTTTTGATAAAATCAAGCGTTCAATCTCCAAGCAGTCAGACACTGAGAAATTAGATTTGGATGTTTGAATGGACCTTGAAGTAGAAGGTCCTGCCTCAGTGGCAGAGTCCATGGAGGAAAGGATGACATGTCCACCAGATCTGCATACCAAGTCCTGCGTGGCCACGCAGGTGCTATCAAAATCACTGAAGCTCTTCCTGCTTGATCTTGGCAATCAGACGAGGGAGGAGAGGAAATGGTGGAAACACATAAGCCAGGCTGAAGGACCAGGGCACTGCTAGAGCATCTATCAGCGCTGCCTGGGGATCCCTTGACCTGGACCCGTAACAAGGAAGCTTCGCGTTCTGACGAGACGCCATCAGATCCAGTTCTGGTTTGCCCCATAGTTGAATCAGCTGGGCAAATACCTCCGGATGGAGCTCCCACATTTCCCTGGATGAAAAGTCTGCCGACTTAGAAAATCCGCCTCCCAGTTCTCTACTCCTGGGATATGGATAGCTGAGAGATGGCAAGAGTGAACCTCTGCCCATAGAATTATCTTGGAAACCTCCATCATTGCCAGTGGACTCCTTGTTCCCCCCCCTGATGGTTGATATAGGCTACAGTCGTGATACTGTCTGACTGAAATCTGATGAACCTGGCCGCAGCTTGTTGAGGCCAAGCCTGAAGAGCATTGAATATTGCTCTTAGTTCCAGAATGTTTATCGGAGTCCATGAACCCTGAGCCTTCAGGGAGTTCCAGACTGTGCCCCAGCCCAGAAGGCTGGCATCTGTTGTCACTATAGTCCACTCTGGCCTGTGGAAACTCATTCCCCTGGACAGATGGACCCGAGGTAACCACCAGAGAAGAGAATCCCTGGTCTCTTGATCCAGATCTAGCAAAGGAGACAAATCTGTGTAGTCCCCATTCCACTGATGGAGCATGCAAAGTTGCAGTAGTCTGAGATGTAGGCGGGCAAACGGAACTATGTCCATTGCCGCTACCATAAGACCGATTACTTCCATACACTGAGCCACTGACTGCCGAGAAATGGAATGAAGAGCACTGCAGGAGGTCAGAAGCTTTGATATCCTGACTTCCGTCAGAAAATTTTTCATTTCTACTGAATCTATCAGAGTCCCTAGGAAAGAAACTCTTGTGAGAGGGGAAAGTGAACTCTTTTCTTAGTTCACCTTCCACCCGTGAGACCTCAGAAAGGCCAGAACAATGTCCGTATGGGACTTGGCGACTTGAAGAGTCGACGCCTGGATTAAGATGTCATCTAAATAAGGCGCCACTACTATGCCTCGCGGCCTTAGGACCGCCAGAAGGGACCCTAGAACCTTCGTAAAGATTCTCGGCACTGTGGCTAACCCGAAGGGAAGAGCCACAAACTGGTAATGCCTGTCTAGGAAGGCAAACCTGAGGAACTGGTGATGAATTCTGTGAATCGGGATGTGCAGATAAGCATCCTTTAAGTCCACGGTAGTCATATATTGACCCTCCTGGATCATAGGAAGAATGGTTCGGATTGTCTCCATCTTGAAGGATGGGACGCTGAGGAATTTGTTTAGGAACTTGAGATCCAAGATTGGTCTGAAAGTTCCCTCTTTTTTTGGGAACTATAAACAGGTTTGAATAGAAACCCTGCCCCTGTTCCTCTCTTGGAACTGGGTGGATCACTCCCATAACGAGTAGGTCTTGAACACAATTTAAGAATGCCTCTCTCTTTATCTGGTTTGCAGATAATTGTGAGAGGTGAAATCTCCATTTTCTGGATGAACCTTTGAACTCCAGAAGATATCCCTGGGAAACAATCTCTACTGCCCAGGGATCCTGAACGTCTCTTGCCCAAGCCTGGGTGAAGAGAGAAAGCCTGCCCCAGACTAGATCCGGTCCCGGATCGGGGGCTACTCCTTCATGCTGTCTTAGAGGCAGCAGCAGGTTTTTTGGTCTGCTTCCCCTTGTTCCAAGCCTGGTTAGGTCTCCAGACTGGTTTGGACTGGGCGAAATTTCCCTCTTGTTTTGCATTAGAGGAAGCTGAAGCTGCGCCAATCAAAGTTTCGAAAGGAACGAAAATTATTCTGTTTGGTCCTTAATTTATTGGACCTATCCTGAGGAAGGGCGTGACCTTTTCCTCCGGTAATATCAGAAATGATCTCCTTCAGGCCAGGTCCGAATAGGGTCTGTCCTTTGAAGGGGATGTTAAGAAGCTTAGATTTTGAAGTAACGTCTGCTGACCAGGACTTAAGCCATAGCGCCCTACGCGCCAGAATGGCAAAACCTGAATTCTTAGCCGCTAACTTAGTTAAATGAAAAACGGTGTCAGAAATAAAGGAATTAGCTAACTTAAGAGCTTTAATCCTGTCTAAAATATCATCTAACGGGGTGTCCACCTGTAGAGCCTCCTCAAGAGACTCGAACCAAAAGGCCGCTGCAGCAGTAACTGGGGCAATGCAAGCAAGAGGCTGGAGTAGAAAACCTTGATGTATAAAATTTTTCTTAAGAAGACCCTCCAATTTTTTTATCCATAGGATCTTTGAAAGCACAACTGTCCTCGATGGGGATAGCTGTACGCTTAGCTAGGGTAGAAATAGCTCCCTCCACCTTAGGGACCATCTGCCACGAGTCCCTTATGGCGACATCTATAGAAAACATCTCTTTAAAAGCAGGAGGGGGAGAGAACAGAACACCTGGTCTATCCCATTCCTTAGTAATAATTTCCGAAAACCTCTTAGGGACTGGAAAAACATCAGTGTAAACAGGCACTGCAAAGTATTTGTCCATTTTACACAACTTCTCCGGAACTACAATGGGGTCACAGTCATCAAGAGACGCTAAAACCTCCCTGAGCAATAAGCGGAGGTGTTCGAGCTTAAATTTAAACGCTGTCATTTCAGAATCGGATTGAAGTAAAGACTTCCCTGAATCTGAAATGTCACCCTCAGATAGAAACTCCCTTATACCGGTTTCGGAGCATTGTGAGGGTAAATCGGACACAGCTAATAGAGCGCCAGAAAGCTCTGTATTTGTTCTAGCCCCAGAGCTGTCACGCTTTCCTTGTAATCTTGTCAGTTTGGACAATACCTCTGTGAGGGTAGAATTCATAACTGCCGCCATGTCTGTTAGGTAAAAGAATTAGACGCGCTAGATGTACTTGGCGTCACTTGAGCGGGAGTTATAGGTTCTGACACATGGGGAGAGCTAGATGGCATAACCTCCCTTTTTTCAGTCTGAGAATCCTCTGGTGATAAATCTTTAATAGCCATAATATGGTCTTTATAGTTTATAGATACTTCAGTACATTTGGTACACATTCTAAGAGGGGGTTCCACAATGGCTTCTAAACATATTGAATAAGGAGTTTCCTCTATGTCAGACATGTTTAACAGACTAGTAATGACACCAGCAAGCTTGGAAAACACTTAAATGTGAAACAGCAATTAAACAAAAACGGTACTGTGCCTTTAAGAGAAAAAAACTAGCACTTAAACTGCAAAACAGTGTTAAAATGTAGTAAAGTCTTCGAAATTTTTACAGTGTGTGTAAGGGACTAAAGCAACATTGCACCCACTTGCAAATGGATGATTAACCCCTTAGCCCCCAAACCGGATTTAAAAAACGTCAACCACCGGTAAAAGACAGTTAACCACCTTGCCACAGCTATGCTGTGGCTCCTACCTGCCCTCAAATACGATTAGGGAAGAAATAAGCCCTCTATAGTGGTCCTCAGATGCAAGAGGACTCCTCTAGGGAAGCTGGATGTCTCAGTCTGAAAGAAACTGCGCATCTAAAGCTCGAGAATAGGCCCCTCCCACCATGTACTCGATGTCAGAGGGGCCTTAAGGAAATACTCCTAGGAGTATCTGACTAGCCATGTGGAAAAACTAGGCCCCAACAAAAGACTTATCAACCTCAGAAAAAAACATCTTACTTATGTAACATGTAAACGTTTTGTCACCCATAAACACCACACTAAGTAATATGAGAATTAAAATGAGTATTACCCTGTTTAGTAAGCATGATCCCAGTTGTTGCAAAATCACTGCATCTAGCTTACCTCAAATATAAAAGGCTCTGTCAGCATTTTCTAGAACTTATCTTTTCTGTCAGGGTTTGTGATAGTGGGCAAGCACCTCTCAAACGTGCTGTTTAGGGAGAACAGTTTCTTGGTGCAGTGTCTCCAGTCTGTGCTCCGTGAGGTTCTGTAGAGAGCTTCCCCCTCTAGGACACCTGACATTACTGCAACCTTCTTGCAACCCTTGAGGGTCCCGCCAATATAGGTATAGGATTGGTTGTAATCAACTGCTCCAAAGCAGCTGCTGAAAGGGCTTTTATATCATGTAGTGATTACTTTCAAATATTGCCCATCTGTTTGACACAGGGGAGTTTGGTTGTCCATTGCTACTAGGATTTGTAGTTTTGTTGGATATCGCTATGCAGTATATGTTTGAAGATCCAGATGGTAACTTAGATGTATAGGTTGCGTCACTATTTAGTATCTAATGTCCTATGAGTTGATATACACAGATCACCATTAGTGCCGTTTTTAAACATTGTACATTTATGTCATTCGTCCCCTACAAATTCTTATTCGTATTAAAAATTATATTTTATGTGGTAGGGACTTTTAACCTTCATACTCTAAGTGAGTGCTGTAATTGGTGCTTTCTTTTTACAATATTTATCCACTATAATTAGCATCCGCCACAAACTTATATTTTGTGGATTTACAGTATATAGGTTCCTTGTTTTCATATATACAAAACACTGAAGGGTTTAGGGACCCAGGTCTTGGAAGGGACCTTGACGTGGTACCTGGGCTTTGACCCATTTGGCCAGATGCGGTAACTAACCCTGAGAGCTTGTAAAGTAAGTGCTAGACTTTCTCTGTGTGTTGTATTAATTTGCTTTGTAATTTTCCCTATGGGCCTTGCACCCATACCTGTCTGAGGTTAACTGCCTGTGACTCTAGAGACAGCACAGCTTCCTGTGAGTGCAATTGAGAACCAAGGGCTGAGCATGTTGCAGGGTCATGGAATGTGTACCAAGTCAGGTCAGAGTGCAGATCCCTTCCGTGTTTTGTGTGCGTGTGTGTATATATATATATATATATATATATATATACACACACACACTATCTCACAAAAGTGAGTACACCCCTCACATTTTTGTAAATATTTTATTATATCTTTTCATGTGACAACACTGTAGAAATAACACTTTTCTACAATGTAAAGTAGTGAGTGTACAGCCTGTATAACAGTGTAAATTTGCTGTCCCCCTCAAAATAACTCAACACACAGTCATTAATGTCTAAACCGTTGGCAACAAAAGTGAGTACACCCCTAAGTGGAAATGTCCAAATTAGGCCGAAAGTTTCAATATGTGTTTTGGGTCGTTATGTTGGAATACTGCCGTGCAGCCCAGTCTCTGAAGGGAGGGGATCATGCTCTGCTTCAGTATGTCACAGTACATGTGTTGGCATTCATGGTTACCTCAATGAACTGTAGCTCCCCAGTGCCGACAGCACTCATGCAGTTCCAGACAATGACACTCCCACCACCATGCTTGACAGTAGGCAAGACACATTTGTCTTTGTACTCCTCACCTGGTTGCTGCCACACACGCTTGACACCATCTGAACCAAATAAGTTTATCTTGGACTCATCGAACCACAGGACATGGTTCCAATAATTCATGGCCTTAGTCTGCTTGTCTTCAGCAAACGGTTTGCTGGCTTTCTTGTGCATCATCTTTAGAAGAGGCTTCTTTCTGGGATGACAGCCATGCAGACCAATTTGATGCAGTGTGTGGTGTATGGTCTGAGCACTGACAGGCTGACTCCCTACCCCTTCAACCTCTGCAGCAATGCTGACAGCACTCATACGTCTATTTCCCAAAGACTACCTATGGATATGATGCTGAGCACGTGCACTCAACTTCTTTGGTCGACCATGGCAAGGCCTGTTCTGAGTGGACCTGTCATGTGAAACCTCTGTATGGTCTTGCCCGCCATGCTGCAGCTCAGGGTCTTGGCAATCTTCTTATAGCCTAGGCCATCTTTATGTAGAGCAACAATTCTTTTTTTCAGATTCTCAGAGAGTTCTTTGCCATGAGATGCCATGTTGACCATTATTAGAGAATGTGAGAGCAATAACACACAATTTAACACACCTGCTCACCATTCACACCTGAGACCTTGTAACACTAACGAGTCAAATGACACCAGGGAGGGGAAATGGCTAATTGTGCCCAATTTGGACATTTCCACTTAGGGGTGTACTCACTTTTGCTGCCAATGATTTAGACATTAATGGCTGTGTGGAGTTATTTTGAGGGGACAGAAAATTTACACTGTTATACAGGCTGTACACTCACTACTTAACATTATAGCAAAGTGTCATTTCTTCAGTGTTGTCACATGAAAGTATAATAAAATATATACACATATATATACATATATACACACGTGTATATATTTTATTATATCTTTTCATGTGACAACACTGAAGAAATTACACTTTGCTACAATGTAAAGTAGTGAGTGTACAGCCTGTATAACAGTGTAAATATTTTATTATATCTTTTCATGTGACAACACTGAAGAAATGACACTTTGCTACAATGTAAAGTAGTGAGTGTACAGCCTGTACACTCACACACACATACACTTTGATGAAGGGTTAAGATTCCCGAAACATCACGTCTCTTTAAATATTTATTAGCACTATATTGATTTAACTGCTTTGCCTGCACCCTGGTCGATGCTGAAGGAGGTAAGAGTGCGCTTTCTACTACGAATATATCATACACACACACACACACACAGCTGCACTGAATTATATCACACTGTGAAAATGTTAGTCAATGTTTTTTATTTCACAATCAGTTCCGGTCTCCTGGATCTACACAGTTTTAGAAAAACAAAACAAATGTCCATCGTGCATCATACAAATAGTATCTCTCCTTCCCTTCCCACCCTCCAGGAGATGAGGGGAGAAGGACATTTGCTGGAGAGTGAAATCTAGAGACTTGCTTTAAATAAATTAAATACAAAACTGCTTGCAAAAAGCTTGTGTCAATATGAATTCCTTTGCATATATCATGTGACACCTTTGCCTACGTGAACAGTGTCGCTCATACAAAATACCCACGTTCACTCCCAGTGGCCCCAGGACAAACTGCAGGCAGATCCTTTGAGAAAAGACAAATGTAATTTTAATATGAAATGATTCTCCTGCTGCAGTTTGACAATTAAAAATATTAAATTCTTAATAATATAACAAATCCATCTGAGATGAGTGCACTGTGTCTCATTTGGTCCCTTATTATCCTATTAAAGGAAGATTGTCTGCGCATTAGGAGAGTACAGGGACACGCCCTGCCTGCGCATTAGGAGAGTACAGAGACACGCCCTCTCTGTGCATTAGGAGAGTACAGGGACACGCCCTCTCTGTGCATTAGGAGAGTACAGGGACACGCCCGCGCCTGCGGAGAGTACAGGGACACGCCCCCATCTGCGCATTAGGAGCTTACAGCGACACCCCCATCTGCGCATTAGGAGTACAGGGACCCCCCCATCTGCGCATTAGGAGTACAGGAACACGCCGCCATCTGCGCATTAGGAGTACAGGGACACGCCCCCTACCTGCGCATTAGGAGTACAGGAACACGCCGCCATCTGCGCATTAGGAGTACAGGAACACGCCCCCTACCTGCGCATTAGGAGAGTACAGGGAAACACCCGTCTGCGCATTATGCTAAAGTGAGAGGTTCATGTTCCTAATTATGTGTATTAGAGGGAAGAGATATTTATTACAGATTGCCCTCTCCTCATAATGCAACCTGAGGTATATGTTCTGTGTTCCCAATATGAGAATTAAATGGTATAGCCTGATTGTCTATAAGGAGAAGGTGAATATAGAGATAGATTATCCTGACTGACTCAGTAAGTAGGATGGGTGGGTAGAGACAATTTCTAGTTGCCTCTAAAAGAAGGACAGGAGAGAAAATATGTTCAGCAATCTGGTTCCCTCTATAAGGAGAGTAGGGAAAAGGTACATGATTCTGATTGCCTGTATAAGGAGGGGAGGACAGAGGTACATGATTCTGATTGCCTGTATAAGGAGGAGGGCAGAGGTATATGATTCTGATTGCCTGTATAAGGAGGGGAGGACAGAGGTACATGATTATGATTGCCTGTATAAGGAGGGGAGGACAGAGGTACATGATTCTGATTGCCTGTATAAGGAGGGGAGGACAGAGGTACATGATTCTGATTGCCTGTATAAGGAGGGGAGGACAGAGGTACATGATTCTGATTGCCTGTATAAGGAGGAGGGGCAGAGGTACATGATTCTGATTGCCTGTATAAGGAGGAGGGGCAGAGGTATACGATTCTGATTGTCTGTATAAGGAGGAGGGGCAGAGGAACATGATTCTGATTGCCTGTATAAGGAGGAGGGGCAGAGGTACATGATTCTGATTGCCTGTATAAGGAGGAGGGGCAGAGGTACATGATTCTGATTGCCTGTATAAGGAGGGGGCAGAGGTACATGATTCTGATTGCCTGTATAAGGAGGAGGGGCAGAGGTACATGATTCTGATTGCCTGTATAAAGGAGGGCAGAGGTATATGAGTCTGACTGATTGCCTGTATAAGGAGGGAAGGCAGAGGTACATGATTCTGATTGCCTGTATAAGGAGGAGGGGCAGAGGTACATGATTCTGATTGTCTGTATAAGGAGGAAGAGGGCAGAGGTACATGATTCTGATTGTCTGTATAAGGAGGAAGAGGGGCAGAGGTACATGATACTGATTACCTGTATAAGGAGGAGGGGCAGAGGTACATGATTCTGATTGTCTGTATAAGGAGGAAGAGGGCAGAGGTACATGATTCTGATTGTCTGTATAAGGAGGAAGAGGGCAGAGGTACATGAGTCTGATTGTCTGTATAAGGAGGAGGGGCAGAGGTACATGATTCTGATTGCCTGTATGGGGAGGGGCAGAGGTATATGAGTCTGATTGTCTGTATAAGGAGGTGGGGCAGAGGTACATGATTCTGATTGCCTGTATAAAGAGGAGGGGCAGAGGTACATGATTCTGATTGCCTGTATAAGGAGGAGGGGCAGAGGTACATGATTCTGATTGCCTGTATAAGGAGGGGAGGGTAGAGGTACATGATTCTGATTGCCTGCATAAGGAGGGAGGGGCAGAGGTATATGATTCTGATTGCCTGTATAAGGAGGGAGGGCAGAGGTACATGATTCTGATTGCCTGTATAAGGAGGGGAGGGCAGAGGTACATGATTCTGATTACCTGTATAAGGAGGGAAGGCAGAGGTACATGATTCTGATTGCCTGTATAAGGAGGAGGGAAGGCAGAGGTACATGATTCTGATTGTCTGTATAAGGAGGAGGGGCAGAGGTATATGATTCTGATTGCCTGTATAAGGAGGGGAGGGCAGAGGTACATGATTCTGATTGCCTGTATAAGGAGGAGGTGCAGA